>NW_028275165.1:7329793-7524793 GCF_013281855.1 Momordica charantia | reverse complement strand
GCTAAAGACTGTTCACACGTTGCCATAATTAGCCACATTTCGCCGCTAGCCAAACCACAGCGTCCGTTCCAGTCGCTTGAAGCCCTACGTCGTTTGCGCTGCCTGCTGCCCGCGATCTGTTCGTTCCTGTCTTGGCCACACTGTTAGGGATAAAAACACGAGCTAACAAATATTATCTCAATCACAGTTCCTTACAATATATGTTCTGGTTCCAATTATAACTAAATCAAATCAAATTGTAACTATACTCAAATAGTAGATAAACCAACCTAAACTTCAAGTAACAAGAACAATAAAAATATAGGGAAAGAAATTTGACATCGGATTTATACCGGTTCACCCAATGTAGGCTATGATCAGTTCACTGCGTTGCATGTTCCATTAAATGTCAGGAGAATCTTAAAGAGTTTATAAACGTTATAGAGCTCAAGTTTTTTTTTTCTCTCTGTGAAGCCTCAGGAAGAACCCTCTCGCCAGACCCTTTCTCTGTAAATTTCTCACACTAAATTTTCTCTCACTCTTAGGTTGTTAAAAACTGGGGCGGCCAGATAATAATTTTTACATAAAAAATTGTGACAAACTTAATTGAGAAAAAACATTAATGCTGGGCTTTTGTACTTAAGCCCATTAAGCCCGTTCATAATTTCTTGGGATTAATACATAGATAACCTATTTAGAGATTATAATTACGTAAAAGGATTCAATGTACAAAATTTTACAATTTGTCATAAAATAGTCATCTTTAAGATGGTACCCATCAACAATTTACCTTTTCATCCTTCTTTATTTACACCTAAATATTAATAAATTTATGAAAATCAAAATGGTTTATTTGGTAGGTTAGATTTTAAATTACTTATTTAATGCCCATTTAGACTTTCCAAAAATAAAATACCCAAATAATCCTACGGTTTCTTTATTTACTCCTTCGGTTTCTCGTACTTCCGCCCGTTTCTTCTTCCACCGATTTCTCCTTCTTCCCCAAACACCATTCTTTCCGGTCGTTTTCTCCGTTTACTGTCCTGTAACAATCCACATTAGGCCGTCGCGTAAAGTCATTCCGTTCTTGTTGCCGACCGTTAACTCAGTTTATCCCGCAGCAAATCGTGCAGTTCATAGAAGACCGGTTTCTCCATTGTCATTGTCGGACGCCCGTCAAAGTGAAGGTTTGTTTAGTCTTTGATTTTGGTTACTCCATTAAAAAAGAATCTAGGATTTCAGAAGGGTATATTTTCCATACCCATACATTGTCCATACCTAATATAAATAGTCCATTATTGAGAAAGATTCAAATATGATCTGAGTGGTGTGAAATTTAGGTGCGAATTCTTCTATATATGCGGATATAACATATATCTACAACCAAGTACCATTTTAGTAGTTATAGGAACTCAATAGTCGGATATATTTTATATTTAGCATATAGGTTTATCTTGTAATTGTATTGGATTGGATTGCATTTAATTTGTTATGTTAATGTTAATAAGAGCAATTCATAATAATGAAGTATGTGCTAGGGTGTCTAAATTGATAGAATAGGTTAATGTTATATGCGGATATAATATATATCTACGCCATATAAGTTTATATGAGATTGAAACTTCAACAGTTAAAGATTATATCCAGATATATTTTATATCTATTATTAAATACCAAATTGCAAGATTAAAAAAAAAAACTAAAGGAATACATCTATATTATATCCGGATAACATCAAGTAGCAAAGAACTTATTCTCACCAAAAAAAAATCTAAAGAAATCGTTCTATATTTTACAATCACCAACCAAAGGAAATCATGTGGAAGAATCTTCTTCTCACAAAAAAAATTTAGAGCAGCAACTATATAGAAGGTTTCGAGCAGCAGTAAATAGTGAAAAGAATAAAAACGTGAGCAGAGCAATATTTTTACAAATGTGGGAAGAAATTGATGTTGGAAGATCGTGGGAAGAAATGGACCGAAAATCGTGGGTATATTTCAAACTATTTTGAATTTGAAATCATGGGTAAATCTATGCATTAATTAATTTAGAAATTGAAATGATCATAATCTTTTTATAATTAATATAGACTTTCCATGTACTAATCTTGAAGGAGTTAATCAAGGGATTAAGGTTAAAATTGATATGGGGCCCACAAAAATTAAATGATTATGTCTACAATTTAGGGATTTAAATATTTTAGATTGCAACAAAAAAATTTAACAATAATAAATATAAATGCAATAAATAAGGGTAAAATCGGTATTATAAAAAATCTTACAGAAATCTAAAAGTGTAAAATTAAAAAATTTGAGACATTTGTGTAAATAAGTTTCTAAAACAGCCCTCCGAAGACATTATCTCTAATTTCTTCCAAGGGATTACTGTATAGATAGCCTATTTAGAGAATATAATTACATAAAAGGATTCAATGTGCAAAATTTACACTTTTGTCATAACATAGCCTCTATGAGGATGGTACCCATAAATAATTTACCTTTATATCCTTTTTTATTTAGACCTAAATATTAATAAATTTATAAAATTCAAAATGGTTTAATTGGTAGGTTACAATTTAAGTCTCTTATTTTAGGATGATTTCAACTTTCCAAAATTAAAAAATACCCAAATAATCTCACCCAAATCCCAAAAAATCTTTCTTCTTCGTTGAGCCGGCAGTTCCAAAAAATTCTCTTTGTGTTTCTTAATCCCACCCAAATTCCTTCTACAAACGTTTCTTCTTCTGCCACATTCTCGTTGCGGGCCGTTTCTTCCCCAACCTCCATTTTTTTCGTTGCGTGAAGGCTCCTTAGTTATCATTGTCGGCTGTCGCGTGTAGCAGTTCATAGAAGACCATCTGTATTCGTCGTGTGCTTGTCAGCCGCCTGTCAATCTTCTCACCATTATAATAAAGTGAATGTTTGTTTTGTCTTTGATTTCGTTTACTCCGTTCAAAAGTATTAGTTGATTTCACAACTGTATATTTTTAATACCCGTATATATTCAATGGGTATTTTCGATTTCTGATTTTGTGTGTTGTTTTGAACAATATTCCCTCTATTTTGGTACTGATTTTTGTTTCCCTCTATTTTTTTTGTACGGTTTAACCCTTTAGATTAATTATTTTGGTACTGATTAACTTATTCTCGTAGGGTGCCTCAGATTGTATATATGGGGATGTAATATATATCTCAACTAAGGAATTACAATATGGTAGTCGGATATATTTTATATTGCTTGTTTAAATAGTTAGGTGAATTCTTGTATACCTTCATGGTTGTCTTCAATTTCTAATGTCTTGTACTCTAATGCATGTGTAGAATATTTTGATAGAGTCTTTTGAGCTTTATTTGTTACTTGAGGTATATTTCATATGCAATAGTAAAATATTATATCCAGATATATTTAATATCTCAAAAAGTTTAATCACAAAAATGGTAATAAAATATAGACAATATCGTAAGCATAAGGGAGATGAGCAAAAGTTGAAAACATAACCTCAAATATCCAATTAGACACTATCGTCTTACGCATAATGAAGATTTAGGGCCATTGAATCCTAAAGAACTCGAGCAGGTTTAGCATCAATTTGATACATCCTTGATAACATATATATTATATGCAGATATAGCTTATCTAAAATAAGTACCAGTTGGATAGTTTTAGGAACTAAATAGACGGATATATTTTATATTTATATTATAAGTTTATCTTGTAATTGTATTTGATTGCATTTCCTGTGTTAATGTCACCAAATAAATTTATATCCGGTTGTATTTTATATCTATTATTAAGTACCAAATTGAAAAATATAATCTAATTCTATTGCAGCTGAAAACTTTTGATGTTATACTTCATAATATTACTGTTGTCGTTTCTGTATCTGTCTGCTTACTTGTTTTCACTAATGCAAAGGAAGCAAAAGATTGGTTTATGTTGGAACATGTTAAAATTAAAATATTTGAAAGTAAAGTACTAAATTTTTACTAAATCAATGCTTCTATATTCTACCATCAAAGGAAAGCATGTGGAAGAATCTTCTTCACGCAAAAAACAATTAAAGAAGAAGTCATATTATTAAGCAACAGCCCAAATTCTTACATGCAATTGCTGAAACCCTAATGCTGTCTACCACCCTCTCCTTTCCAATTTCTAATCCCCAGCCGAAACAGTTACATGCAACTAACGAATTTGATTATTGAATTTTACTTCTTTCTATAATTTCCTTATGCAACTAACCAAATATTGTATCTTTTTGTAATTAATATTGGTAAATCGTGGGTTGTAATTAATATTGCAAAATCTTGAGAAGAAATCGTGATAAGAAAATTTAGGAGTGAATTAAGGGATTATAGTTGAGAATTGGTATGAGCCCACAGTAATTAAAGAATTAGGTTTACAATCTAAGAATTTAAATCTTTTAGATTCCAAAAAATAAAATAAATATAATAAATATAAATGTAATAAATAAGGGTAAAATCAGTATTATAAAAAAATTCTACATGCAGAAATCTAAAAGTGTAAAATTTGGAAAACTTTAGGTATTTGTGAAAATAAGTTTCTAAAACAGCCCTCCGAAGACATTAACTATTCTTTTAATTTGGCTTCATTCTCAACAATCTTCCACTTGTAGCCAAAACAAGCATCATGTCTCCTCTGCAACAGTAGCGACTCCTCTCTACTCGTGGAGAAGTCCAATTGAAGTTGCACACAACTTCAGTTTGTCAACAGGGACGACCTTGATAAACATATCGGCTGGATTCTCACTTCCTGGAATCTTTTCAAGCACCAGCACCCCATCTTTCAAAGCTGATATGATAAAATTGGACCATACCTGTATATGTTTCGTTCTTCAATGAAATACAGGATTCTTTGCTAAATAAATAACGCTTTAACTGTCACAATGCAAGGTCTTTTTTTCCAATTTCAAGCAAAGTTCTGTTAAAAATGACTGAAGTCTTATCATCTCTTTACTTGTCTCAATAACTGCAACATACTCAGCTTCTCTAGTAGAAAGTGCTACTATCTTCTGCAATCTAGAGACCCAGCTAATAGCATTATTACCCAAACTAAATACATATGCGGTAGTACTTTTTTCTGCCATCTGTATCACCTGTCATATCTGCATCAACATAGCCCTACAGTTTAAAATATGACCTTTTAAAATGTAGAGCATAATCAATCGTTCCTCTCAAGTATGTGAAGATCCACTTCACAGTCTCTCAGTGTTGCTTCCCTGGATTATTCATATACCTGTTAATAACTCCCACTGCATGTGTAATATCTTGTCTTGTGCAAACCATGGATACATCAAGCTACCTATAGCTGAAGTGTATTGTGTTCTAGCCATATAATCTCTTTCTTGCTTAGTAGTGGGCGAGTGCTCCTTAGATAATTTAAAATGACAAGCTAAAGGAATACTCACAGGTTTTGCATCTCCCATGTAAAATCTGTTTTTACACCTTTTTTACATATTCTTCCTGTAACAATGTTAACGTACCATCTTTTCTCTCGATCCTCATCCCTAGGATTTGTTTAGCAGCTCCCAAAATCTTTCATATCAAATTCTTTAGATAATTCAGACTTTATCTTTAGAACTTTCTATTTGTTTGGTCCTGCTATTAACACATCATCAACATATAGCAATAAAAAAATAGAAGAGTTACCCTGAGTTCTTATGTAGCAACAATGATCTGCCTGACACCTCTGAAATCCATTATTGCTCATAAAACTATCAAACTTCTTGTACCACTGTCTGGGAACCTGCTTGAGACCATACAGGCTTCTCTGAAGTTTACAAACTATTTTCTCCTACCCCTGTACTGTAAATTTCTGTGGCTACTTCATGTAAATTTCTGTGGCTGCTTCATGTAAATTTCTTCCTCTAAATCACCATGAAGAAAAGTTGTTTTACATCCATTTGTTCCAGAAACAAATCTTATTCTGTCATTATCGATAATATAGTTCTAATGGTAGTTAGTTTAACTACTGGAGAAAAAAATTCATTAAAGTCAATACCTTTCTTTTGTTGAAAGCCTTTGACTACAAGCTTTGCTTTATATCTTTTGCTGCCATCGAGCTCCTGTTTGATTCTATACACTTATTTGTTTTGCAAAGCTTTCTTACCTCTTGGTAACTCAGTAAGTTGTCATGTCTGATTCGTCATAAGAGAATTCATCTCATCTTTCATGGCTAACTCCTACTTGACAGAATCTTCCAACTGAACAGCTTTTTCATAACATTTAGGTTCACCTTTGTCAATCAATAACATATAATTCAAAGTAGGGAATACCTCTGTGATGGTCTTATAGTTCTGCTAGATCTCATAACTGTTGTAGATGGTGTTCTCTGAACTTCTTCAGTTTCACAACTGGTCCATCAGGTTCAACTACCTGTTCCTCTGATTCCAGAACTGGTTCCTCAGGAGTAGTTGTACTATGATATTCAATTCTTGTTGTCTTGGTCTCAACTCTAGGAAGACTGATGTACCTAGTCTTCTCTTCTGTACTTCCATCAGACTCTAACTTTCCAGATTCATCATTTGCTCTGTTTTTGTACAGAACATCCTCATTGAAGATCACATTCTTGCTTCTGATAATTTTTCTGTTTTGGTCATCCCAAAACCTGTAGCCAATCTCAGCTGTGCCATAACCAATAAAATAACACTCTTAGATTTAGCATCCAATTTACTCCTGTCTACAACATCAATGTGAAGGTAAGATACACGGCCAATAACCTTTAAATGAGAAAGGTTTACCTGTTTACCGTTCCGAACTTCTTCAGGCAATTTGAAGTCTAGTGATGTGGTCGGGCTCCTATTGATCAGATAGGTCGCAGAGTTGATTGTCTCTACCCATAACAGCTTAGGCAATCCCGCATGTAATCTCATGCTCCTGGCACGCTCATTCAGTGTCCTGTTCATTCTCTCAACCACACCATTCTACTATGGTGTCCCTGGAATAGTCTTTACCATCACAATTTCACTGTCTACACAATACTTTTTAAATTCCCCATCAACATATTCACCACCATTATCTGACCTCAAGCTTTTAATTTTCAGACCTGTCTCATTCTCAACCATAGCCTTCCAAGTTTTGAAAACAGAAAATACATCAGACTTATGTTTGAAAAAATAAGTCCATGCCTTCCTACTTGAGTCATCTATAAAAGTCACATAGTATCTGGAACCTCCAAGAGAAGAAACTTCAGAAAACCCCCACATATCAGTGTGAACCAGCTCCTGTTGGGTGTGTTGCCCTAAACTCATAGTTTGTATTTATGTAAAACCAAATGTATATTCAATAAAGTTTTATTTAATAAATTTGTTGTTGAATTCATAGCATTGCATTGTCCAAAATCCAATAAACTAAACATCCGAGGTTATTTTAGTGTAACTGGGACAGTATATGTACTGGGTATATATTTGATATACCCCTGATATACGAGGTATATATTTGATATACCCTTGATATACAAGTGGATAATGTCCCGTGAATAACCTAAAGGGTTTATAGTATATGGATAAGGCTGTGTACCTTATCATAGCAACACTATGGATACGACCCACTCTGTAAAGGTTACAGACGACTCGATCCAGGTCGTTTGTGTGGAGATATGAAAGTTGGGGTATCCTATACAATTAGTTTGTATAAGACCGGACCACAAAATAGCCAATCTTTAGATGTAACACCGTTAACTAATAGATTGCTGTTTCTTAGGATGACCAGACAACTCATTCTCAATCCTGAGTGAGTTATGGACTCCTGCCCGTAAGAGCTCGTCCTTTGATCTGTATGGGTGAGAGTGACCCGAGTTGCAGACTCAATATTCCTACCATTTTGGGGACGGACCGAGTGGGGAGCTGGGAACATAACTTCACAAGATGGAATTCACTCCTCCCCGACTTTAGGGGAGTAGGTGAGTGTTCTCTTAATTACTGACTCCGGGACTTGAACAAGGTGCCCCACCCTCTCACTGGCCCGAGAGGGACTTCCGGTTATTGGTCGGACCATAACCGGGTTGTTCATTAGAGGAGCAGTGGTATGTAAGGAGCAAGATGTAACTCAAGGATAAAATGGTAATTTGACCCAGCTTGAGTTACGGGTACTCGTGAAGGATTGACTTGTCATTAATGGTCGTATATCCATGGACACAAAAATATTATGCAGTGAGAAGAGTGCAACTGCGGGTCTTTAGTGGAGTGACTCGTAGTTAACGAATATTGATTAACTCGGTTAATGAGTTTGACTGATTAATCTTGCATCGTTTGAGCTTCTGATCTGTAGGTCCACTAGGTTCCCTTGCTAGCTCGTAACGGGTAAAACGAGGATCAAGTTTTTGGAAGAATTTGAAATGTTCAAATTACTCAAGAGAATATATGTATATTGATACATTATAATATATAGTTAATTCTAAATTAAAACTATATATTATGAAACTATATATTATGAGAGAAATTATTTAAATGAGATTCAAATAAAATTAATATGAATAAGATTCATATTAAAATTATAGGTTAAAAATAATGTGCATAAGATGTACATTAGAAATATAGCTTATACGAGAGAAATGCTATAGAATATGATTCTATTTATGTGATAAATAACTAAGTGTTAATTATTTATTTGATATATATATATTAATTAATTAATTAAATAGATATTAATTATTAATATTAATATTAACACTCCCCTACTTAATTGCAGGGAAGTGGGGGGACAGTTATGACATGGGGAATTAACCCCACGTCATATGTGGTTATTTGCAGAAGAGTTCGGCAACATAACACCCCCAATGAAGAAACTCTGAAGTTTTTCTTACTCTCTCAGTCAAAATTCTCTCTTTCAATTCTCCCTTTACATTCAAAATCGATGCTCCCACAAGCACGATATTGAGACCGAAGAGGATAGGAAGGAAGATCGTTTGGTAGTGTTTGGAGGATTCATTGAAGAAGAGTTCTTCAAAGGTAAAGAAACAAATTTCCCCTGTATTTTCATCTTTGAACGTCTGTTTTTGTTTCATCAAAAAATCATGAACGATGATCCGCTTCCGCTCCGGGATTCACATCCCATCAGCTCCAATTTCGTACGCTTTGGTGCTACACCTGTTTTTGAGAAACTGACATGCTTCTGCTTCCCAAATATACAACCTTCACACAACTTGTGGTCAACTGCCTTGAGTCCCTGTAACTTCCCTACAGTGTGAAAAATTTTCATTCATTTTTCACTCATATGTCCCAATCTGTTGTGCCATAATTCAGTCTGGCTCGATTGATCTACAACAGCCACCATGTCTTTATCGTTGCTGTTGACATACAAAGTTCCTGACTTGCTTCCTCGATAATTACCATGACATCCTTTGTAACTTTCCAGTTTCCTTGACCAAATGATATTGCACATCCTTTATTATCCAACTGCCCCACAGAAATCAAGTTTTTCATCATATTCTGAACGTGACATACCTTGCGAATTTTCCAAATTGAATCATTCGCCATTTTTAAATTAATGTCACTGATACCAATGATATCCAAAGGCTTTCCATCAGCAAGATAAACTTTTCCATGATTTTCAAGAATGTCACGTTGTCCTGTAGTATGAAAAGACGCATCTGAATCTATCACCCATGTGTCATGGGCGCTCTAAACTGCAAGAACCAGATCATCATGAATCTGCTCAGCAACATCAGCACTGGCTTCGTTCCCTTTATTTTTCTTCGGGGTCTTGCAATCCCTCTTCAAGTGTCCAGTTTTACCACAATTCCAACACTCAAACCTGCTGTTTTTCGACGTGCTTCTGTTGTTTTTTCGACTTGCCTTGATTCCCATAACATCTGTTATTATTTCTTCTCCTGTCCACATTCAATACTGAACCAAAAGTAGAAGCGATACCATAGTCCTTATTGCGAATTTCTTCTGGAAGAGTTGCATCTCTAACATCTTCAAATTTCAATTTCTTTTTCCCACAAGGATTCGAAATAGCAGCTTGCATGGGTTTCCAACTATCAGGCAAAGATCTTAACAACAAAACAACATAAACTTCATCACTTAATTCTAAATGAATAGCTACCAGTTTGTTAATCAACGCATCAAACTCATTTAAATGGGCAGTAATAGGTGTACCTTCAGCCGTTTTCAAATTAAAAAATTTAGATGTGAGATACACCTTATTATTTATCGAGGGCTTTTCATATATGTTGGCCAGGGCATTCATCAACCCCATTGTGGTCGTCTCTTTCGCCACGCCGCTCTGAACATTTTTTGTTAATGTCAGGCGAATCGTACCTAACACTTTCCTGTCCAACTTCTTCCATTCTTTTTCTCCCATATCATCTAGTTTTCCTTCTAATGGCAATTCCAACTCTTTCGAGTGCAAATAATCTAATACCTGATTTTTCCAAAACGAAAAGTCTGATCCATTAAAAATGACCAATTTATCATCCCCTGCCATTCTTCTTCAAACTCTCTCTCATACCACTTGTTAGGGATAAAAACACAAGCTAACAAATATTATTTCAATCATAATTCCTGACAATATATGCTAGCTAATCCCTAATCAGGTTCTGGTACCAATTATAACTGAATTATATCAAATCAGAACTATGCTCATAGAGTTGATAAACCAACCTAAACCTCAAGCAACAAGAATAATAAAAATATAGGGAAGAGAAATTGACATCGGATTTATATTGGTTCACCCAATGTGGGCTACGTCCAGTTCTCTGTTACCGTTGCAAGTGTCACTAAATACCAGGAGAATCTTCAAGATTTTACAAATGCTCTACAATGATTTCTCTCACTTTTCTCTTAAAGAAAATTGCTCCCGAATCACTCTTACACGTTTCTAAAACTCTTCAATGCAAACAAAACTTACAGAGCTCAAGTTTTTTTTCCTCTGTGTGAAGCCTCACAAAGAATCCTATCGCCAAACCCTCTATCTGTAGATTTGTCACACTAAATTCTCTCTCTCTTGGGGTTTTTAAAAACTGGGGTGGCAAGATAATAATTTTTACATAAAAAATTGTGTCAAACTTAATTCAGAACAGACATCAATGTTGGGCTTTTGTACTTAAGCCCATTAAGCCACCTTCATCCTTTCTTTTTATTTGGCTCCATTCTCAACAAACACTCCATCGCAATCCCCTACCGCCGGCCTGTCATCCAATTTGCCAGCCAACAGTACACTTCGTATCCCGTCGTCGCTCCGACCTGCCCGCTACCACCCCAGATCTCAAGCCCAATGCACCCTTCTGATCTGCCGCCTAGTCGCCAGTACGCCCAACACGCTTCTTCCAATAGCTTTTCGACAAAGGTAAGACTATCTGTTATGATTTTGTGTTTAAAACATAGTTTAAAAAGATATTTTTGGTCTTCCGGTTTCTTAGAGGTATTTAAAAAAATATAAATTTAGGATCGACCACAGGAGTGTTTTGTTTATAATCAAATGTGAGTATATGTACTTAACTCCAACAAACTTTCTATATTTAAATAGATTAAAATCTAAATATATATGATAATGATCCAATCAAATTGCATTCACTCTGTAATAGGTGAATGCCTCTTTTTCCTCTACAATTGAAAATGTCTTATCAATAAAATTTCTATTTATACTCGATCTAAGCATCGGTAACAATCTCATTCTATAATTTCTTTCAATTACCTCTTGCGAGAAAATGATCCCACAATCAAAGGAATTGCATAGTACGAAATAACATAAAAACGAATTCATTAAAAAATCCTACTCAGATACTCAAATTGTTTCTTTTTTATTTGACAAGAATCAATACAAAATAAGAAATATTTTTCATCCAAATGTAGTAGGATCAGAATGAAGAGAACTATTATGATTTCATGGAAGTTGAAGAATAAAATAGATTGGGATAATTAAGTTTTTTAGGAGGAACATCTCGATGATTAATTGTTAGTGAGGTATGTTTTGACATTCTACTTATGATATACATAGTTATATTTACATGTATTGAATTTTGTATTTTTGTTAATTCTCGTTTTTATTTTCTTCTTCCTTTTATTTTTCTGTCTGTAACCCCCGCCATCTTCTTTATATCTACCTCCTTTCTTTTCTTCTCATCACCACCACCCATTGTCTCCCTCTCACAAACTCACCCATGGCACCCAGCAGATACAAACTCTGGCGGAGGTGAATAAAAGGTGACAGCACTACGGCAGCAACATACACGTGGTGGCGGTGTGAACGGTGACACCCAGATCAGCAAGATCTCCGACGGCAGCCCAGAGCACCATGATAGAGTTAAGTGTGCTTGGCTTGGAGCAATCTTAGGTTTGTTGACCTCCTAGTTGCTTTACTAGGAAGCATGTGCGTGAGGACAAAGCATGCTGGAAGGACTCGTGTTGGTCTGTAGGGGCAGTCTATGCTCTTCTAAGTGGCTTAGAACTTGACGCTGGCGCAGCCAGGTCGTAAGGGAATGCCGGGGCAGAGAGGTGCCGAAACTGGATTCCGAATCCTGGGCCTGGGGAGTTACAAAAGTTGACTACTATGGTGAATAATTTATATTTTATTTCTTGGTAGCACAATTTGTCTAATTTTTGTAAATGTTTTGATGCGTGAAATATGCTACCAAAGTAGTCTCTATTTTATAAATTGGAGCATTTAAAATTCTTAGATTTAGTGTATTTGTTGCTTATGTAGATTGTGATCGGCCTAAAAGAATGTTGCATTTGGCCAAACAACAAACACACATGCAATAATAAATATGGATAACATAAGGTTGTGCCCTTGAAGTTGTTAGTCGGCCCAAAGGAAGACTATCATCTAAAAGGAATGAGTTATTAATGTTTCATTATTGTACTGAGAGTATCACTAGCAAATTAACATTTTTGTTCAAAGACTAAATGTAGATGTTGCATTAGGTATCTCACTTGTCCTCATAAAGTTTATTTAGAAAGTCATTAATATTTATATATATGTGTGTGACATTACTTACTATATTGAGCTTGTGACGTTCTTTATACAGTTAACGTTGCCAATTCTGATAATGTAACGCCCCAGGATTTTCAACATCCCAACGGGGACCATTACTAAAAGCCACATAAAAAGTCTCACTCGTACTAGAGGACTTAAACCACTAGACGTATAAGCTATGACAACTCTCACCACGCTTCCGTTGCGCTACTCTGAATAATAACACTTACAAAAAAAACTTGCACTAAACAAACCAAACACCACTAATGTGCTAGCGAAACTCAAATCCTTCACAGCTAATAATTTAACAACAATCTAACCTTATAAAACTTCTCAAAGAAATCTTCACTAATCATAAACCATCCACTACACGAATCTAACTTTCACATATAACAGTGAAGCAAAAGCTAACTCAAGTTCAACTTGAACACATGCATTATACTGATAAATATCCTATACATATTACATCACCACAGTTCAAGTAGCTAAACAAAATTAAGGTTATCAAGAAAAAAGGCTGTCAATCCTAGAACATCCCCTAAATAAGGGACTTAACAAAACAATTTAGTAATCTAAACAGACTCAAGCTACAAATAAACAACTATAGCTATCCTATTCAACTTGAAACTTGCCAACGTAGTGTTAAATGGTCTCTCCAGTCAAGTCTCCTCCTCGCCATCACCATTCCAAGAGTTAGCTCGGTACCTGCAAAATTGGAGGGGAAAGAAAGAAAGATGAGTACAACCACGGTACTCAGTAAGCAGCCCTTATCTGAAGGGTCACAGACAAACAACATACTTATCAAGGAAACATCGTGTCATGCTTATCAAACAATCAACACATCATGCTGATCATAAATCTCGAACGTTAAATGAAAGAAACATGTTACAAGAAACAGTTTATGTATAAGTTCAACTATACAGGTACCATGCATGTCAAACTCGTCCTCACATCCTAACTCACTAGTTCTCTTTCTTAATCCCTCCAAGACTTACTTGGACCCCAAGGTCTCAACTACTACTCAACGTATTAGTCCTTGACCTCCAAGCAACTTCTAATCTATCATATTATGTTAGTCCATCGGCCCTTGCCATTTATCCCCAAAGCCCGACACTCATCTACAGAAGCTTGGCGTTCGACCTTGCCATTTATCCCCAAGGTATCGACGACTACTCAACGTATTGGTCCTTGACCTCCAAGCAACTCCTAATCTATCACATTATGTTAGTCCTCCAAGTCTAACTCCTCGAATCGTATCGGCCCTTGCCATTTATCCCCAAATCCCGACACTCATCTACAGAAGCTTGGCATTCGACCTTGCCATTTATCCCCAAGGCTTTGAACTGTACATCGACCCTTGACATTTATCCCCAAGGTATCGACGACTACTCAACATATTGGTCCTTGACCGCCACCACATCAAGACCTAATACTAGTTCAACAAAATAGAATCACCATGCCGACCCGTGACCTTTTTGTACCCTGAGCCTCGACATTCATCTTTACCAAGTTGGGGTATCGATCCCCAACCTTTGCACCTAGAGCCTCGATACCTAACTAGTGGCGTGCCAGCCCTCTGGCCCTGTTACTCATCCACTCATTTTGTTATGTCTCAAAACTCTCACAAGAGTCCTACTTGCTACTACGCCATGCCTCATGCATTAATAATCTCATAACAGTCCAATATGCGATATGATTACGCTTGTTTACATGCGTAAAAAGAAGGTTTTAGATGCTGTTTTTACTATGTTTTAACTTTGTTTCAGACTTTTTCTCGGTTGTTTGAGTTCCAATTCCTGCAAAATTCATATATGATGGTTTGCGGTTGGCTTATATTGTATTTATGACATTTTAGGACCATTTGGGAGTGCAAATTAATCAAAAGAAGCAAAAAGACGGAAAAACCTTCATTGGAGGCGCCAGGTGCCTAGTAGGCTGTAGAAATCCTGGTTTTCTTCCAACTTTGCCCTTAATGAAATGCGTCTTCCAATGCGTTTTGGTAGTTCCAACCGATGCATACGTGTAGAAGAAGTGTTCCACTATCAGTTTAAGCATGATTTGGTCAGTCAAAGGAGTTGGAAATGGGTGATCCACCAACGTTTTAGGACTTACCTAACCAATTCTGCACAACTATAAATTCCAGCAGCTTCTCCACCAAATTCATCAAGCCTTGCTTCCTTCTCTTGATCATTCTTAGTGTTTCTTTGTTGCTTTCTAAGTACTTTTGAGTTGCTTTCATTTGTTGCTTTTAGTTTTTAAATCCCGAGCACTTTACATTCCTTTATTGAGCTTTGTTTTGTTTCCGTTGTTACTTAGTTATTTTCTACCTATTCAAATTTATAAAAATCCAGCACTTAGCTTATCTTTACTTTGCCTTTACTTTATTTTTAGTTAAGAGAATTGTGTTTTTGGAGGAAAGAGCACGTGACACTCCCCCTTGCTTGAAAGAGAAGGGCGAAGCTCTCAATCCCGAGCAAAACTCTCCGTTAGTTAACTTTTGTTTTTCACACATGCATTTCAATTTCAACCATTTTACTTGCTGTATTTTCTTCAATATGTCTTTCTAAATTCCCGTCTCTAGCCCGGTTATGGATAGTTAGCCTTTTATTTTCTAAAAATGGTTGCTAAGAAGTAGTGTTTTTGCTTTCCACTCATTGCTCAACATGTTTTCCCAAAAAGTTAGGATTTAGAGAAGGCCACTGTAAGTCTTAACAAGTCAATACTGAAAAGGTTGCTTATTTGCATTGTTGAGTGGTTAAACCGAGGAGAGGAGCACCTTAGACATAAGGGTTCCAGTTAAGTAGCCTAGACATAGGACCTTAACCTGAGGTTGCGACTATTTCCATCCTAAAACTAAGATATCTCTCATAATAGACATATTAGGGAATGTCTTAGGACTTTGAACTTGCTTAGACATAAGTCAAGTGAAAAGCGTAGTCGTTGGTTCCTAAAGTAAAATGCATATCGTCCTTAGCGTATCCTTGATTCTTTGTTGGCTAACTTGAAGTAATTCGGGCTAGGTTTTACCATTATAAGACCAAATCCCGAATCCAAAACCATTATTTGTGACCACTTCCCATTTTACAAGAATCACTCATTTCAAGGTTCACTATTCATTAAAACTTTAGAGTTTGGAAATTATTTAGAAGTCCTTGAGGATCGATACTTGGATACTCCATCCATTTTATATTACTCTGACAGGTGTGCGCTTGCATCTATAGAATTGTTACCACGCTTAGTGCGTGCGTTCAGCATAACCTCAGTCACGATACACCAAAATGATCATCTGTAAAAAAAAAAACCAATCGATTTAAAATAGTCCAACAGCTCCAACAGGCATCGTCCACAGAGGAGGCACAATCAACAACTCAACCAAAATATAATCGATAGATACCCATCATACATCAAACACAACCGATTTCTCACAAATATTCAATATGCTATCGAAGCAACAGATTATAGTACCAGTATACAATTTTCATCATGAAAACCAATTAGAACATAACAACCATTCAAACATAGTCATCCAAGATTACTTGGTTACAATTTATTCTCACAACCACATAATTTTCCTAAGATATATCAACAGTTTTATCAATAATGACGTTTACTAAATGATAACAACGACAAGCAATCATGCAAATATCACACATGGGCACACGAGCAAGCAACCATAACATATCAGCACATAACAACCAAGCCCTCCAGTAAGAAACTACTTACACCAAGTGCCCTGACACATTACTAAGCTCGCTGAAGGATTTCCTAAACCATAGGCAACCAAATTAAGTTAGAAACTAACTAAAACCACTTTAGTTAACTCAAAATCCAATATAAGTGAGTTGTTACCTACTAACTCACACTAAAACCCCATGGGTTAGGAGTGGGTCGACGTTGAGGGGGTTCAGGCTCCCAAATCTGAGTTCAAAAGACCTTAAGCTTGCTGTTCCGATGTCTAAAAGCAATGGGTAATGCCGATTTGGGTCCGAATGAGAGTGGGTCAACGTTGAATCAATGCTGAAGGGGGTGGGTAACTCAAATCAAGCTTCGTTTTGGTGTGGGTAAGCGTCGAAACTTTGTCGGAATTATAATAAGGTGCTGTTGGTCGTGGGTTGCTATAGAAACTCGCCGGAATCACGTCGGCAACTAACGGAAACGCCCCAGACTCGTGCTTACCGCCGCATGACAGCCACCCGAGGGAAGCGTCGCCACTGAAACGCCGTGGGAGCGTCAGACCTGCTCGAGCCATCGTGGGACGCCGCTACTGAGTAAAACGATGCCAGAATGCCGCCGCTTCTGCCACCAATCGAACGCTGCCGCTACTTCGTGTACCTTCGTCGGCGTGGAATAGATCGTGCCGCCGATGGAGGTCTGGGTCACTGTATGGGATCAAGAGCTGCCGCTGCTGCTACCTGGTGTCGTCGGAGGGAGCCGTTGCCGGTGCTGCTTCGCCGGAGAAGAAAATTTCTAATTGGGGGGGGGGGGGGCAGGCGGCTGCAACAAGAAAGGGAAGAGAGGAAGAAGAAGAGGAAGGAGAACAAGATGGGGCTAGGGTTATTTTGTTTTAATTCCCTTTTCTTTAACTTGTTTTAAAACCTAAAAGCCCAAACCCTTATTCTTGAAGGCGGCCCAACTAAATAACACAATGACCCAAAACAATACGCCCAATAATTATACTTTAAAAATTAAATAAAACTCACAACAACTCGAAATAAAATAGTTAACTGAAACTCTAAAACCCAAGAAGAATAACCCAAAGAAAAAGTAGAATTTAAAAAAAAAATCTTAAAAATCGTGAATTTAAAATTTAACTAAAAATCTCCTACACAGGTCGAGAACTTAAATCATCTTAATCCAATGAAATTAAACTTAATTCTAATTTAGCCAAAAATTATAATTTAAAAAAACTATAAAATCCAAGAATTAAAGTTATCAGCTTACGGAAAAATCCAAAGACACTATTTATCTCTTAAAGAAACGAGTCAGAGAACGCGGGGCGTTACAGATAATATGTCCACTCAAGTCAATAACATTCCTAGATTGAATGAGGCTAATTTTAAGGACTGGAAAGAAGACATCCAGATAGTACTTTGGTGTATGGATTTAGACCTTGCATTAAGGGTAGACCGTCCTACTTCAATTGAGGAAAATCCTAATAAGGTTGAAATTGAGAAGTGGGATAGGTCTAATCGCATGTGTCTAATGATCATGAAGCGTTCAATTCTAGAAACGTTTAGAGGCTCTATTGTTGAGGGAACGAATGCCAAAGGCTTTCTAAAGCAAAAGGAGCAGTACTTTACCAAAAACGATAAGGCAGAGGTGAGTATCCTTATGGCAAAACCCACCTTTTCAAGATACGTTGGTAAAGGAAACATAAGGGAATACATAATAATGCAAATGTCAAATGTTGCAGCAAAACTTAAGGCACTAAAGTTGGAAGTTTCTGAAGATGTTTTAGTGCATTTGGTTTTGAACTCTCTTCCAGCATAGTATAGCCACTTCATGATGAGTTACAACACTCAGAAGGACAAATGGTCCTTAAATGAGCTAATCTCTCACTGTGTTCAAGAGGAAAAGAGGATGCAGCGAGAGAAAACAAAAAGTGTTCACATGGCTTTTACTGCAGAGAGTGTAAAGAGAAAGAGAATGAATAATGCTGCGGAATCTTCTAAGATTCAAGATCCGCTTGCTTCAAGAAGACTGGGCACATGAACAAGGATTGTGTCAAATATGATGCATGGCTATTGAAGAAGGGTATGTTTCTCTTCCTTGTTTGTTCTGAGATTTATCTAGCTTCTGTACCTGTGGATACGTGGTAGGTAGATTCAGGTGCTACTAATCACGTAAGTGTATCTATGCAGAGTTGCATTTGGAGCCGACCGCCAAGTGATGCTGAGGCTTTCATCTACGTGGCTGACGACAATAGGACAAAAGTAAAAGCAATAGGAACATTTAGATTATCTTTAGGAACTGGTTTTCATTTGTATTTGATACTGGTTCATTGATTGATAGTTTATATATGTTTGGTAATGTTCCTTTTGATAATGAAACTTTGCATGTTTCATAATGCGGTTCAAAGCGAAAAATAAATGAAAATTCTGGTACACTATGGCACAAACGATTAGGACATATCTCTTCACTAGAATTAAGAGACTCGTGGATGAAGAAATTCTTGATTCACTTGACCTAACAGATCTTCAGGTTTGTGTTAATTATATCAAAAGAAAAGAAACAAACAAGAGGAATATAGGTGCTGAAAGAGAACTGATACATTGTGGACCATTCCCTACGGCTTCATGGAATGGACAACAGTATTTTATCACGTTCATCGATGATTATTCAAGATAATGCTACCTATATTGAATTCATGAGAAATCTCAAGCTCTGGACATGTTCAAATCTTTTAAAGTAGAAGTTGAACTTCAACTTAACAGGAATATTAAAACCATCAGATTTGACCGTGGAGGAGAATATTGTGGTTGATATGATGGATCAGATAAACAACGTCCATGACCCTTTGCCCTTTTTCTTGAACAATGTGACATAGTTCCTCAGTACATGATGCTTGGGAAACCTAGGATGAATGAAGTTGTTGAAAGGCGAAATAGGACTGTTAAAGATATGGTAAGAAGTATGATTGCTCATTCTTCTTTGCCATAGTCTCTTTGGGGAGAAGCATTAAAAACTGCAGTTTACATACTTAACAGAGTGCCTAGCAAAGCAATAAACAAAACCCCATATGAGCTGTGGATAAGAAAAAGACCCAGCCTAAGACATTTACATATTTGGGGATGTCCAGCGGAAGCAAGGCCTTATGAGGCAAATGAAAAGAAAATAGACTCCAGAACCAGTAAAGATGTTGTCTTTGAAGAAGAAAATGATACTATTAGGAATGATGTGGTTACTTTATCTACCATTGTCAGTAAAGTAGTTTTAGATAATGACACTCAAGATGAAGTTCCAACACTTGATGTCATTACCTCTCAAGACAACACTGAGGACACATGTTGCGCCTCAGCTTAATAGCTAGAGGGTAAGTGCAAGTGCACACTATCACAAGTAATAATCTGGAAATATTTTAAGTTCGTCTCCATAGGGACTAGTTTTCTTTTAAAATTGATTTTGTAAACTACTTGAATGAGCAATCGAGTTTGGGAATAAAAATTGGTGGAATTGTTGGGAACATGAAAAACACACGAAAATAATAGAATTTAAAAGGGCAATCCCCCTACTTCTGTTTAGTTCTAAAATGATGAATTACACCTATCAAATGTGCCATTAATTACGCTCAATTTATGCAAACTGGTTCAACTCCTATTCCATACCGCTTTTGGTTTGTTTAGAAGTTTAGGCTAGTGTTTACATATATCTATGCAACTCTAGAATCCTAAATAAATCAAGTTCCAACTTACGTTTAACGGGTAAGAGAGCCTATGTCTAGGATCTTGTTTTAGTTCTTATTTCTAAGTAACTTCCCGTTTTACCTTGATGAGATCCGTTTGACTCTAACCTTTTCAGAATTGAATTCAAACTAATGTGATTTAAACAAGTGGCCAATAAGAAAATCAACTAGATAAATTAGATCAATCAAGATAAGCAAAGAGAGCGTAATACGTCGTCATTACTGATAGATGTAATTTAAACAGATGAACTAAACTCGTAGGAGGGTTGAAGAAACAATTTACCTACTCATGAAATTGAAAGAAATTAAAACACAAGAGAAGATAATAAAAGAAAGCATTTTAATTTGAATTGGAAAGAAAGTACAAAATGGAACAAATTGAATTGCAATAAAATAAACAAGAGTAATTGTAGAAAAATAATTGAAAAAAAAAACTTAAATAAAAACTACAAAACTAAAGTAGAAAGGAAAACAAAAGCATGGAAAATGAGATGCCTTAGAGTGATGCTTGAGAGCTCCTTTTATAAGCCATGGAGGTAACAAGATGTTGAGAAATGCATGGGAGGTTGGAACCAAATGAGGTTGTAGAGATTTTAGGAACTTATAACAAATCTTGGACCAATTACTTGGTCAAAAGTTGTTATTTCCATTTTGACAATCTAGGCATCGAATGTGGCTGAAGCATTGTGAAACTGGAACTTTCAAAGCAATTTGGCTAGTGCATTCCTCTAGTAAGCTGGAAATTCTGGTCCTACAATGTGTCTGACGCATTTTGATCATCAATCTTCACTTTTCCTTACAAAATAAGCATATTTACACAAATTAGTCTTCATTTACCTATAACTGAATTCCAAAGTCCCTAATCACAAATTATGCACATTTTCCCTAAATTATATGCATGAACATATATTTTTCATCTCAAATAATCGTCAAATAAGCATGTGAACCTACCCTTTTAGCCTTAAATCAAGTCTTATCAACACATCACTCTTCCCTATAGATCAACCTCAACATACTCAAGAAGTGTCATTAAGAAGATCCATTATAGAAAGAAGAAGTGCAATACCAGATGATTATATTGTATTTCTTCAAGAACGTGAGGATAGCATTGGCCTTACAGATAATGATCCTATCAATTTTCAACAGGCAATGAAAAGTTCTAAGGCAGATAAGTGGATTGAGGCTATGCAAGATGAGATGAAATCCATGAGTGACAATGGCATTTGGGATTTAGTTGAGTTGCTTGCAGGAAAGAAACCTATTGGTTGTAAATGGATATTTAAAACCAAAAGAGATTCAAAAGGCAACATTGAAAGATATAAAGCACGTCTTGTTGCAAAAGGTTTCACTCAAAAGAAAGACATAGATTATAAAGAGATTTTCTCTCTAGTTTCCTCGAAAGACTTTTTTAGAATTATTGTGGCATTGGTAACACATTTTGACTTAGAGTTACATCAGATGGATGTTAAGACGACTTTTCTCAATGAGGACATTGTTGAAACCATTTACATGGAGCAACCAGATAATTTTGAATCAGGAAATTCGAAGTCAATGGTTTGCAGACTTAAAAAATCCATCCATAGACTCAAGCAAGTTTCCCGCCAATGGTACCACAAATTTCATAATGTCAGTACTTCTTTTGGTTTTGAGGCTACTATAGTTTATGAATGTGTGTACCACAAGAATAGTGGGAGTAAATATATCTTCCTAGTATTATATGTAGATGACATCTTATTGGCTTGCAGTGATTTAAACCTGCTACAGGAAACCTAAAACTTTATGACAAAGCATTTTGAGATGACAGATCTTGACAATGCCTCTTTTATCATGGGTATACAAATATTGCAATATCGTTTTCAAAGTATCCTAAGGTTATCACAAAAGAGTTACATTAATAAAGTATTGAGTAGGTATGATATGAATGGATTTTAACTAGCTAGGATATACACCCATAGCTAAAGAAGACAAATTCAGTTTGAATCAAAGCCCTAAAAGTGATCATGAAAGGAGTGAGATGCAAAAGATTCTCTATTCATCAGTCGTAGGGAGTCTTATGTACGCTCAAGTTTGCACCTGACCTGATATAGCTTTTATAGTGTGAATGCTAGGCAGATATTTGAGCAATCCAGGTATGCAACACTGGAAAGCCGTCAAGAGGGTTATGAGATATTTGTAAAGAACAAAAGATCACATGCTTTGGAGATCAAATAATAGAGAGATCTTTGGCTTTTCTGACTCTGATTTTGCTGGATTCCAAGATAGCAAGCGGTCCACATATGGGTATATCTACATTATGGCAGGATGAACCATTTCACGGAAAAGTGTCAAGCAATCACTTGTAGCCCCTTCAACAATGGCAACAGAGTTTGTGGGGTGCTATGAGGCGTCGAATCATGGAATATGGCTTAGGAATTTTGTCACATAACTTAAGATAATTGACAGTATTGAAAGAGCATTGAAAATTTACTGTGACAATAATTCAGGAGTGTTATATTCCAATCAGAACAAGAGCTCGACAAAGTCAAACATATTGACATAAAGTATCTTATTGTTACGGAGAGTTCAAACTAATTTGATAGCTATAGAATATATAGGAACACGTAACATGCTAGCAGATCCTCTTACCAAAGCTTTAGCACCTAAGGCTTTTCATGATCATGTAGCCCGTATGGGTATCATTTCAGTAGACACTACAAGGAAAATGAGTTTCAGAGACACCTAAAACATGTCGCTGGAAGCCCAATTTTGTCGCTAAAAGTTTCAGCGACGAATATCAGTTCGTCTCTAAGGACGTCGCAGATAACTCGTGGTTTAAAATTTCAACGACAGGACAGAATGTCGCTGAAACTGAGTTTCAGTGACATCTGCTCTTGTCGCTGAAAATACTTTTCAACGACAATAGCAGATGTCGCTGAAACTTCATTTTTAGCGACATCTACTCTTGTCGTTAAAAGGTTTTTTCAACGACATCCTCAGATGTCACTATATATAGTTTTCAGCGACAAGAGCAGATGTCACTGAAAACCAATTCCAGAATAGGCATAATCTAGTTTTCTTTCCAATTTCGCCTTCAATTTTGTTCAATTTCTATCCTTCAAAATGACACATATATAAAACGTCGCTGAAAAGTATTTTTAATATTAAAAAAAACATAAGATTGATTCTCCAAATTCGTAACATCCTATTATAACAAAAAATACTTTGTAGCTACAAATAACAATTTGTCTTATAAGTAATTCAATTACATATAAGAAAAGAAAACATGTTTTGTGCACGAAGTTGTTATTCTGAATGATTCAGCACAGCCGCTTTTGATGACATAGTTTATCCTCTAAAAAATTAACAACATAACTTATTTAACATGAAAATATAATCAAAAGAGTTTTTTGACCTACTAAACCAACATATATATATCTATTATATCCACACCAACTTACTAAATAATGAAAAACGTTGTGAGCAACACTAAACCAATCAACAAAAAGTAAGCTATTAGAACTCCAAAAAGAATAATCATGTTATAATATCAACACTATAAACAACCCAAAATGCTCATAACTTCATAAAATACTAATAAACTCATTTGTATATATATATATATACAACACAAGTGATGACGACCATAACTGCAAGATCATCACAACATTTCAACTGCATCAAAACTAATATTTATAAGTATATGCATCAAACGATCGTCGTTATGCTTCTATTAACATCATAATTAACATCATAAACAACTCAAATGCTCCTAACACTTGAATTTACTAACAAACCTATATTAGACATAATATAAGGTATGACTACCATAACTGCAGGATAGCCACAACACTTAGCTACGTCAAAACCAGTATTTTATAAGTACATGCATCAAATATGTAGCTACACTTCTATTAACATCATGAACAACTCAAATGCTCCTAACATGTGAATATACTAAAAAATTCATATTGATATAACATAAGTCTTGACTACCATAACTGCAGGATAGTCACAACACTTCAAAGCACATAAAGTCCAATATCTATTATAAAGTATCATCTACTTAAATATGGACAATATGTATGAGTACCTTTTTATGCATCATTCGACGGTTGAGAATTAGCTCGTTGTGACGATCCTTCTCCAGCATTGCTTAGTCTGTTTACAGTTTCTTGTAACTGACTCAATTGAGCCATTGTTGATTCAAGCAGGCTTTGTTACGTCTGTACAACGGATTGCAATTGAGCGATTTGATTTCTTGACTCTCTATTTCTTTGAGAACTTCGTTCATTCTGAGTCGTCGCCGTCGGTGGTCCCCATCCAAGTGCACCTCGCCTAGTTAGTACTTGAACACTTATTTGTCAAGCTGAAAGAGGTTATGCACCTTCTTCCACTGGTGCATTTCTCAGTTCAACCATTTGTTCCTACAAGGTCCATAAATAATATTAGTACATGTCAAATAATACAAAAATACAAAAGTTAGTTTTACGTACATGTTTTTGACCAGCCACCTGGCTCATCCACTCGTCGTTCATCCTTTTGTGTGTTACTTCGAACAGTTCAATGTCATCTACCTCTCGTCCCTCTTTTTTTTCTACATAATTCAAACAAGATTATGAGTAGTGAAATATTTTTTTTTCTCTATGACATAAAAATGCGATTGTTCCTGCTGTATGACCGTACGGTACAGACGTTCGAGCTCTAGTGTTTGTTTCAGAAATTTTTTGACATATATATAATAGTTAGTAGCAAAATACATAGAATAAAACTAATTCATATCTACAATACATACCTTAAACTTCTCTGTTTCCCAACAATCGCATAAGCGATGCCAATCTTCATCTCGTGCAACATCTTTGTGTTTGTGATGTCGTGCTTCTTCTGGGGAATATTGCATGTAATGCTTATGCAACTTGTACCGGAAATCTCTATACCTACTACTCATCTCATGCTCCAGATAACAATAAACAATTGGATTATTGAGATCGAGAATGAATTGGTTCTAACAATAAACAACAAAAAGATGACGTGTTAATGATAATCACAATATAAAAACATTTTAAAAAGTGTCACTAAATGAAACTTACGCTAAGTCTGTTTATGATACTGTTTTTGTCTTCTTGGTTGACATCTGACCAATGTTCACAATTCAGAGGAATGATTGACCGCACCCATACCCCAATTTGAGAGACCAATTTCGAACTATGGCTACAAACTGGCTTGCCATCCTCTTCTTCGATATTAATTTCTATCAGACCATGATTTTGGACATGTTTATCAATATTCAGCCCTCTAGTGTTGCGTCTACCTTTTCTTTTAGTCGTGCCAGAACCTACACGAAAGATATCATATATTTATATATTTAAGTTTAACTTGGAATAAAAAAAGATTTATATTTAAATATCATACTCTGTGCTGTTTGATTAACCTCTCCTGTTTGAGTGCTTTTTATTCTATCGACATTGATTGTGTAACTCCGTCGGTTTCCTGGTCCAAGATTTGAAGACGACAACCTGCAACATAATAATGGACAAAATCAAACTGTAATTATAACTAAAAACGGTATCGAGACATATTGTCACAACAAAAACTACATAGTCAAAGCATCAAATCAAACAAAAACTAAATTTTATGTCAACTTCAACTTATAAACTTCAGAATCAAAAACTCATAAACTTCAACTTCTAAATTCATATCCAACACAAACTTCAAAATTCATCATCAAACTAAGTTGTATGTCAAAATCTAACACTTCAAAATTCAATTGCCTTAAAAAATTCAGGTGTCGTGTAGAAACTTCTATTAAACAAATATATATTAGAAAGAAAAAAAGAAAAAATAGCATGTGCAAAAATGTCCATTTCCCAAGACGTTCAAGGTTAATGTTGTAAGTATTTGAAGAGATTGGTATAATGTATAACAATGTGATCGGTGATTTTGCAGGAAAAATAATGTAATCGGTGTAATTGAGAACTCTAGATGAGTATATCAACTTGTCTTTTCAAATTGAACTATCGCAGTTACAGTTATAAGTACAACTTCTAAATGAATATAGAAAATATTTACCTACGAAAAACAGAAAGATATTTGCCTCTTCCAAATGGTACACACTTATGTATTTATAGCAATTCATGGATGGTGGAGTTTTCAAGTTAGCCTTCTTTGGTGGTTGAACTAATTCGACAAACCAGTCTTTTGAATTGTACAAATATGCCAACCATGATTTATGTTAAATTATATAATCCAATCATCTATTATTGAATTGTACAGTCCACTCATATACGGTCATTCCCAAGATTGGTGATATTCTAAGTAAACAAAAGGTACCTCTAAACAATCATAATCCAATTAAAGAAAGAAAGAAACTCTCACAGTAAATGATAAAGGAAACTGATAATTGGTAGAAACAATTAACAAATAGCAGCTTAGAATCCCGATCAGTTCATAAATAAAAAGATACGTAGACAAACAAAGCCCAAATCTACGATTATTCAAGCCAAGACATCCAAATTCTGCAAAACAGAAAGAAACCCATAAAGAATTATAATGCAGTAATGAACAAAAGGATTTTTAAACCATAAATTGACATAATCAGGAAATGTCATACCCAGTCCTCAGAAAAGAAATAATGGGCGGCGACGTCGGGCGGCGACGGAGGGAGGCAACGAAGGGCGGAAAAAGCTCGGCGGCGACGAAGGGCGACGACGGAGGCCGGCGACAGAGGAGAGGGGAGAAAGAAATTGGCGGCTGCGACGGAGGGGAGAAGAAAAAATTTGAGGGCGAGGGTTTGTAAAATTGCGAATTGGGGGTTTGTAAAATTCTGGGATTTTCAGCGACACATTCAACTTATGTGTCGCTGAAAATCCCTTCAGCGACTCCGTAAACTTACGGCATCGCTAAAAGTACATTTTCAGCGACATCTTCTTGATGCTGTCGCTGAAAATGCACGTTCAGCGACATCTTCTTGACGGCGTCGCTGAAAATGCACTTTCAGCGACAGCTTCTTGACAGCGTCGCTGAAATGGTTTCAGCGACAGGGAAAATGTCGCTGAAAATTACTTTCAGCGACATTTTGGTCCCTGTGTCGCTCAAAATGATATTCAGCGACATCGTCTGTTGACAATGTCGCTGAAATTATGTTTTAGTGACATTATTGCATATACGTCGCTAAAAATTTGTCTCTGAAAGCTTCGTTTCTTGTAATGAGATAATGCCTTGGTTGAATGAAAGTAATTTTACTTACAGCTATGTTGTTCTATATTTTCTAGAAAATAAAGATGATGGTTTATTTGAACTCATAATGAATGCATATATATATATATATATATATGTTTATTGGATTGATCTATATAAAGTATGATTACGACCAGTTGAGAATAGACATGAACAGATCACTATGAATGTAATTCTCATGCCGCTCTTTCAAACTTGATCTATGTCATCGTGTATATTTGGTGTGGTGATCATTGAAGGTTGAGTTGTGCTTTCACATGTGACAAAAGTCGCCTTTGTCCCACATTGGTATACAAGATGGACCAGATTGTAATTAAAGGAAGTTTTTTTTTCTCAATAGTATTTGGTTATGCACTAAAAGTTGAAAGTTATATGAATTCTCATTGAATCATGTTACCCAAGTAGGAGATTGTTGGAATTAATTAAATTAATTCATTAAATGGGTAGCAATTGATGATAAATTATATGTAGTGCTATTCGGGTAAAATAAGTAGTCTAGTTAGGGCCCATAAACTTCCTATGTGTTGTGTGGCCCGCTGGGTAGGTAGCAGCCCGTTGATCGTAGGGGATTATGGGAAACCCTAGAATCAGCTTATAAATACAAGGTTACGTAGTTCTTTAGCCTACTCCCATCCATAGATCCTATAATAAAGTTTTTGTTTTCTAACAACACCATATATTATAACTAATTACAATAATAGTCGTAATGATGTTGGACACCCGATTGACATAGTTTCTTTTTAATGTATATTTTTTTTCGGACACTAAAAATAAATTTTGTTCTAGTGTTCTCACATATATTAATTGAGAAAAAAAAATACACAAAACCTAAAGAACACAAAATTGCAATATTTTGTAATCGTGGGCCTAGATGTCCAATAGTTTTTCCGTTTTATCTTGACACCTTTAATGAAATTTCCGCAAAAACCATAAAGGGGTTAGAGATTTTTTTATATAAGGTTATTTTTCAAAATACAATCGTTTAGATCCATTTTCAACTAACTTGAACGATTTTTTTTTAACCATGAGGATCAATTTTGTTTTCACTACCATTGAATGTTTGAGAACTAAGAGAGAGAAGTGCAAAAGTAGAGATTTTTTTTAAAACATAACGAGTTGTCACATATTTAATGGTGGTGAAGATAAGATTTGATCCTCGAGCCCAATATTTTCCTTCTTTAAAACATTGCATTTGTTTTTACCATTCCTTCCGTTGGCCCATTTCTTATGGCCATTATTCTCGCTAACCAAATTAAATCAAGAAAAATATTTGGCTCCTCAACAATAAGGAGGAATCTATTCCACCCCTCACCTGTCTCTCTTTTTTATTTCTCTCTTAGTCAAACATTTAATGATGAGGAAGACAAAATTCCTTCTCAATGTTGAGAAGTCGAGTATTTTTCTTAAAAAAGGGGAAGGGAAAGAAAGGTCAATTGTGTTCTCTCCTTACCTGGAATGCAAGATCCACTTATTGTTTCTGTCGTTACATGCTAAGCCCATCCATTCAAATTCCTTCTCTCTCTTCCTTTGTCTCTCTTACATGCAAACTCCACCTATTCCCTCTCCTACTCTTTTACATTAATTCTCACTCCCCAAAACCCCTCTCATTTTTAACTAATTGCAACCACCCATTATTTAACTAATTGGAAAACACTTCGCTCCTTACCAGTGAGGAGCTAAGGAGCATTGTGCTCCTTACTCTCACGTGGCCCTACAAAAACAAGACAAGTGTTGGTTGTTGTTTTTTTAATTATTTTATTAAATCACATAATCTCATCAAAATCTCCCCAAATTTCTTTGAATTCTTTTATTACATTGGTTGGACGACTTTTCCCATTTTTTCTCTCTCCCTACAACTTCTCACTTCCTTCTTTTTCTCTATTCTTCCTATGCCTTTTTTCTCAACTTGATGGAGTATTGGTACTTGATCATCTAAAACAAAAAGTTAAAAGGGAGAAAAATAAATTTAACAACTTCAATCCAATATCTCAAAACTTCTTCAAATTACATTCATTTGCAAAAATGGCTATGAACAACAAATTGTAGAAATCCTCAATCTAAAACTAGAAGATAGTAAGGCGCAAACGAAAGAATAGAAGAGAAATGTTATGCAATTTAAACAACTTTTCGGCAATCATTTAAAACTATGAAAAATAAAAATTAGATTATATATATGTGTGTGTACAACTTTAAATCGTGGATAAATTTATATTCGTGGAGATTCATTTTTCATTCGATAAACTTGAGTTGCATCAAGTTTAAAAACAAAATGGTGATGAAGAAAATTGAAAAATATGACGTTACACTACTCTTCAAGCTGAGAAGAAAATGAAGAAGATGAGAGAAAAAGAAGTGAGTGAAAAGTTGTACCAAGCGAGATAAAAGGGAGAAAAGTTGTACAACCAATCTAAAAAAAAGAATTCAAAGAGATTTGGGGAGATTTTGATAGGATTATGGGATTTAATAAAATAATTAAAAAACAGCAACCAACACGTGTTGTTTTTGTAGGGCCACGTGAGGGTAAGGAGCACAATGCTCATCACCGGTAAGGAGCGAAGTTTTTTTCCTTAAACTTTAAGATAGAAAAATGTAGAAAGGGAGATATTTTTCTATTTTTTAAAAAGAAAAAAAAAGTTCTTAACAGTGAACAGCATGAAATAAATCCTAAAATTAGTCTTTCCATCTCCCTCACCAAATTGTTTATATCTTTCCTCGATCAATTTCTTTGAAATCAATTTTTATACCTCACTAGTAAAGAAATTTTTAATCAATTGGCAGTCAGCGTGAAAGTGTGGTGGCAGAGGTTAATCGTATACCTCTAACTCGAACTAATCAAATATGGTTTCACCAGATATATATTATTAAAAAAATTACCTTTTAACTATTTATTATTTCATGAATAGTAGAATTTTGTACATTGAGAAATTTAGATTGGTTTGACTTTGAGAAATATAGGTTGGTCCACGAATAAAGAGGTTTCTACTCAATTGGGGAATATTTCAATGACTTATGGCTTTGTAAATATTGTCTTAGCTTGTTCATTAGGTAATTTACTTTCAATTTGAATTTATCAATCAAGTTGCTTAACTGCAATAATTCCAATCTTGTCATTTGAAAAATTGTGACAGGGAAGACTAACTAATATTTGTTTGATATTTCTTTTGTACATTCCTCAAAGAAACATGTTTATGCAATGATATGCACAACAGTGTATTTCTGATTGCAACTCGAACTCGGCCTTCGGACCGATCTGAATACTTGGGCGGACCTGCACAAAAAAGGTGAGCACTCCGACGATCAAGTCATTATAGGTCGGATTCCCAGTTTAGTTCGAGGTTAGAAATCATCGTACCTGATCGTGGAGTGAGGTCCTCTACTTATGGGTGGTAGTCCTGCTAATCTCGCGACGGTTACACCCGGTAATCTCGGGACCGTCGGTTACACCCGGTAATCTCGGGACCGACGGTTACCCCCGATAATCAGGCCGCTGACAGTAGCTCACATCGGACCCCACCGAGCTTCCCGGTAGGTCGGACCTCGGCCAGGTTCACCTTGGCCCTCATACTTAGCATTTGTCAACGCTAGTGGTTGTGATCTCGGCGGTCCGAGCTGGGGCATGACTCATGGGTCACCTTGGAGCATCGATGATTGTCCTCCACGTGTCCAGGGTATTCTTTCCCCCAAACATTGGCCCCCTCTCTGTCTGGTCCGATCTCGACCTGGCAGAGAAGTTCATTCGATTCGCTTCGGACACGTGCCGACTTCCTATTCGTGGGAAAACATAACCGTTGCGGTGGATTTATCGTCGGAATATTCAAATATTCCGACGCTTCGGATCTTCGGGAGGATCCTAGCCGCTCGTTGATTACACGTGTACGGTGGGGAAATTTTCCGACGAGCTATAAATACCCCCAACCCTTGAGGTCATACCTTACGTTTCCTGAATTCTTAGAGTTCGATCTGAAGGCAGCTCGAACCCTTGGTAGGTCGGTCTATTCCCTCACTTTCTCTTTCGAACGTAGTTGCCATGTCGTCCTCTTTTAGCAGCGACTTAGGATCCGATTAGGATTTAGCTCGTAGGTTAGAGTCCGAGCTCGAGGAGATAGAAAACTTTTGGTTCTCCGATGACGGGGAGGATAGTGATGCCTCCACCTCGGGTCAGGGTTTGGAATACCCTTCTAGGATACCTGAGCACTACCTCGGATCCCTTCGTAGGGGGTTCGCTATCCCTGAGAACATCCTCCTTAGGATTCCGGAGGAGGGGGAGAGAGCTGACAATCCTCCAGAGGGATGGGTCACTCTCTACTTCAAAATGTTTGAGTACGGCCTCAGACTTCCCCTTCACCCTTTCGTCCAAGAGTTTCTTTTCCGAACTGGGCTGGCTCCGGCTCAAGTGGCCCCCAATGGGTGGGGTGTCATTTTCGCTTTGGCCATCCTTTTTTGGCTACGAGCTCGGGATAGTGAAGAGGCCAAGCTGTTGGACGTAGACCAGCTCCTCGCGTGCTTCGAAGCGAAAAGGATAGCTAAGAAGCCTGGTAGGTTCTATATAAGCGCAAGGAAAGGTGCAGGCGGTATAGTTAAGGGGCCGACCTCCATCAAGGAATGGGTGAGGAAGTGGTTCTACGCTTCTGGGGAATGGCTTGCAAAAGACGAGTCAGGTCGTTCCTTCTTTGACGTTCCCACTAGGTTTGGGAACCTAGGTACGGAGTAGTTCTTACTTTTTGTGATTTTCTTTCCTGTCATTCAGGTCTAACATGGATTTTGTCTTCGTGCAGTTTCAATCCGACCAGTCCCCGAGCTTACGCAAGCCTCCTTCGACACGTTGAAATATTACAAGGAGCATTTTCCGAGGGGTAGGAAGGTCGGAACCTTGGTGACCGACAAGCTGCTGCTTGAGTCCGGGCTGCTAGATTACAACTCTACAGTTCGTCTCATTGAATCCTAAAGGACGAACTCCGAATTAGGTATGCCGAGCTTGCTATCCCCTCCTTTTCCTCTAACTTTGTGCTGATTTCTTTCCCTTGTTTTGCAGCCATGGTTTGCGGATTTGCGGGTAACGTGAAACGCAAGTCCAACGGCCGAGCCCATGCTCTTGAGGCCGCCCAGAGTTCGAAACCTGCCACTCCTGCTGTGGTAGGGCCAGCCTCAGAAGATCCAGCCCCAGTGATCGAGCTGGAGTCTTCTGGGGGTCCTTCAAGGGAGAAGCGCCCCAGGGATCAGACCAAGGCGGTGGACGTCTCGCCCTTGGGCGAGGAGGTGAGGGAGGAAGTCCCTCTGAAGCGAAGGAGGAAGAAGAAGAAGACCACCTCCCCGTTGGATGTTGGAGCTCATGGGGTCTTGCCTGCGAGCTTCGCAGATTGGGTGGACGATCCTGAGGCCAGGATGGGCGGGACGTCCGACGTGACAGCACGGTTCAGAATCGAGCCGTCAAGTTCTGGGGTGAGGGACCAGGTGTCCCGCATCTCGGCTGCAAGTTTGGACCGCTGCCTCAGAATAGCGTCCAAATTTGTAAGTGACCCGGGGTCTGTCCTGCAGAGGACCATCGACTACGCCGCTGAGGTAAGATTGGTGTCTTCATTTTTGCTTAATTTACCTAACAGATAGCTCGGTCTAACTTTCTTCTTTGTACTTTTTCTCAGGTGTTTGTTGCTTCCATTCAATCGGCTCTGGCCGTGAAGGTCGAGTTGGATGGGAGGGAAGCTCTGGCAGCGAGGGAGAAAGAGGAGTTCTCTGCTGCCTTGGAGGCTGCCTCTTCCACCATGAAGGATGAGCTGCTGAAAGCTCACTCTGAGGTGGAAATTTTGAAGGCTGAGGTGGAAGCCAAGGCCGAGCTACTGAAGAAAGAAGAGGACAGACGCAAGGCCCAGCTCCGAGCTGCCCATGCTATCACCAAGGGCTTGGAGAAGGAGAAGTTCCAACTCCTCAAGGAGAAGGACGACATGCTCCAGGCGCTTGAAGCGAAGGATGAGGAGCTGAAGCATGCGACTGCCGAGCTAGAGACGGCGAAGGAGCGTCTCAGCAATGGAGCCTTATTGAAGGAATCGTTCAGGCAACATCCTGACTTCGATGGATTTGCCAAAGACTTCTCTGACGCGGGCTTCAAGTTTCTCATGAAGGGCATTGCTTCCGACATGCCTGACCTTCAGATCGATCTCGGTGGTCTGAAGAAGAGGTATGCCGAGCAGTGGGCGTCTGGGCCTAGCAGCACCCCTGGCCCCCAAGCGTTGGTGGATAAGTATGTCAGAGATCTGGACTCTGACTACTCCGATCTCGAAGAGGACCAGGTCGGCACCACTCAGGAGGGCGCTCCTCAAGCAGGCTCTTAGGCGACCACCCTTCAAGAGGCTTTTCGCTGTCCTTCTTCTCTTCTCTTTTTTGTTTGTAAGTGTCAGGGCAGATCTGCAAGGTCTATAAGCCTTGGCTCTGCTCTCCATTTAATGAAGAAGCTTTGTTCGTTTTTACTTCGGTGTTGGCAACATCTTTCCTTTCTTTGCTTTTTCTTTGAACTGTAGCCAATGTCACCTCGCACCTCTTACTTTTGAGGTCGCGCCTTTAATTAAAATAATTGAGAGTTTGAATTTGAATCTCTGTCTAGTGTTCAATGCATTGCACCAACTCTGGATTTTTTAACATCGCACCCTTAACTTAAAAACGTTAAAAGGCTAAAATCCTAAGTCCGTAGCTGTTCTTCATATCGTACATCGTACCCTCAGGTTCAGAGGCTTGATCATTTTGAACTTTTCACATCGTCCATTTACCTTGAAGGTTTAAATTTTAAGTTCATCAGTGGTTTTGGCATCGCACCTCGTACCCTTAGGTTTTGGAGGATTGAATTGTAACCGACTGCTGGAATGTGATCGTGTGGGAGTCCGTGGCCCCATTTAATTTTTGGTCGAACTCGGAATCATGAAATTAAATCATCACATTTGTTCCGATCACAACCCCATTGAAACAGTTTTTAAAGATCCATTGAAAACCATTTTGGCATTTCAAGGATAATAACGCTTCAGGTGCTCCGCGTTCCATGGGTGCGCGAGGACGTCTCCTTTCAGATCGGCCAATATGTCGTCCCAGGTCGGACTATTCCCTTGACCTCAAACGACCCCTCCCAGGTCGGGTCAAGGGCACCCACATGGGTTTGGACCTTCCTTAAGACCAGATGTCTGATTTGGAAGGTCCGAGGTCGAACACGGGCGTTGTAGTGTCTGGCCATTCTGCCCTGATATTCCGCCAGGCGTAGCTAGGCCATTGCTCTTCTTTCTTCCAACAAGTCGAGGTTGAGGAGCAGCTCTTCCTCATTTGCTGTAGGCTCGTAATGTTCTACTCTGTCAGATGGCATGCCGATCTCAACCGGGACTACAGCTTCGGAGCCGAAGGCCAGGGAGAACGGGGTCTCACCCGTCGATTCTCTTTGGGTGGTCTGGTACGACCATAGAACCTCTGGTAGCTCGGTGGCCCACCTGCCTTTCTTGGAGTCCAGTCTAAGTTTGATGCCTCGCTTGATAATCTTGTTGACTGCCTCCACCTGCCTGTTTGCTTGCGGGTGTGCGGGGGACGAGCTAAGGTGACTTATGCCGAGCTTGCTGCAAAAGTCTTTGAACTTTGCGTTGTCAAACTGCTTCCCATTATCTGTCACAATGGCCTTCGGCATACCAAAGCGACAAACGATATTTGTCCATACAAAGGACGTGACTCTGGATTCCGTTATGTGGGAGAGTGCCTCGGCCTCGGCCCACTTTGTGAAGTAGTCCACAGCAACCACAGCGAACTTGGTCTGGCCTTTGCCCAAAGGGAAAGGACCAATGATATCTACCCTCCACTGCGCGTATGGCCACGGGGTCGAGATGGGGGTGAGCAGCTCGGGAGGTTGGTGGATTATGTTTCCGTAGCGTTGGCAATTGTCGCAAGTTCTAACGAACTTCTTGGCGTCCTGGCTGAGGGTCGGCCAATAGTATCCTTGTCGGATCACTTTGGCTGACAGCGACCGGGCGCCTGAGTGATTTCCGCACACTCCTTCGTGGATTTCTCTGAGGACGTATAGGCCCTCTTCAGGGGTTAGGCATCTCAATAGAGGCAGGAAAAAGCCGCGTCGGTACAATGCTCCACCTCGGACCACGAACCGAGCTACTTGCCTTGCCAACTTTCTGCGCTCCTTGGGGTCTTGTGGTGAATTGCCCCTGAACAATTACATCACTCCTGTCCTTGTTTATAGGTCTTCTTTTTTGTTTTACAGGTCGGAATGATGGATCTATGCTGAGGCGATGCGTCATAATCTTTGGGTAAATGCCAGGCATGTCCTCGTGAGACCACGCAAAGACGTCTGAGTTGGATCTGAGGAAGTGGATTAGCTCCTCTCTGTCGGTGGCCCCCAGCTTGGTTCCTATGCTTACTTGTTTCTCGGGACTAAGCAGAGGAACAAGCTCGAGTTCCTCAGTGGGTGCGGCAAACTCCCTCCTCGGCAGGTCAGCCTCGAACTCGAGCGTCCCATCCCCACTAGCGAGAGTTTCGATGGCGCATACCGATGAGCCTTTGAGCGCGGAGGCATAACACTCCCTCGAAGCGGTCTGTTCTCCTCGGACCGTGCCCACGCCATTGGGGGTGGAATACTTCAAAACTTGATGAAGTGTTGAGGGAATGGCCCGAAATTAGTGGATGATGGGTCTCCCAAAGATGGCGTTATAGGCCGATCTACCGTCAATTACCATGAACTCGGCTATTTGGGTGACCTGAGTTTGGTCCTGCCCAAGTGTGACCGGCAAGTCGATGCAACCTTCTGGGATGACCGATTCTCCAGAGAACCCAACCAGCGGTGTCGGGCTTTTCTTCAATTGCGACCTCGTCCATCCCAAGGCGAGGTAGGTCGGTAAGGACAGGATGTTAGCGGATGCGCCTCCGTCTACCAGCACCCTTCTGACCACCACATGATCAATCAAGGGAGCGATAATAAGTGCGTCATTGTGGGGCAGGTGGACCTCCTCCAAGTCTGCACTGTCGAAGGTGATTGGGCAGGTCGGCCTCTGCTCCCTGATGATGCACACCTTGCGCCTGGCTGCACGAGCTAACTCCTTTCTTTTGTGTCCGGACTGACCCCCGCTTGGCCCTCCGAAAATGGTATTGATGACCGCAGGTCGGTCAGTGAGCCGTTGCGGCGTCCTCGAACGCTTACGCTCTTCTTTTTTCTCTGCCGAGCTGGTCCTGGGCTTTCCCACAAATTTCTTGAAGTAGCCATCTTGAATTAGATCCTCAATTTGGCGCTTCAACTCCCAGCAGTCCGACGTGTTGTGGCCGTGCTCCCGATGGAAGCGGCAATACTTGTCCTTGCTGCGCCTCTCCGGGGCTCCCCGAAGCTTCTCAGGACGTTTGAGTAGTTTTTCCATTCCGGACTCCTCGATGTTCGTCAAGATCTCAGAAATTGGAATCGTGGTCAGGGTGAAGCATTCGTAAGGTCGGCTCCTGGTGGGTCCGTTCACCGCCCTTCGAAACTCAGCTCGGCCACTGGAGAAAGATCCCTTGTCCTTGGACTTGGGATCCGCCTTTTCATCTTTTCCGCTTCTGTCCCGGCCGATCCTTCGTTCTGGTCGGCCGGTTTTGGTTCGGAGGAGCTCCTGCCCATCGATGACTTTCTTCGCCTTCTGCAGCACTTCGGCGAAGGTGGCCGGGGCCTCCTCTCCAAGCTTCACCATGAGGGCTTCGTCAGCTAGGCCGGTGAGAAAGTAGCACATGGCCGAGTCATCAGAGCAGTGTGCGACCTTCAATTGTTCCTCCTGGAATCTGGTGACATATTCTCGCAGCGTCTCACCTTCTTTTTGCCTGATGGTGGCGAGATGGGTCGCTGTCTTTTTGTCATAGTGCCGAGCTGAGCGTAGGTCGAGATCGACCTGGCTGGCAGTCTCCGATACCACAAACGCGCGCTGCCAGTAAGCGCGATCTGAAAGGCGCGGCATTTGATTGCGTCTGATGCCGCTTGAAAATCCATGAGGGCCTCAAAGACCTCAACATAATCCTTAGGGTCCTTTGACCCATCATAAGGTTTCACAGTAGGAGCTTCGAACTTCGGAGGGATTGGCGCTTCCAAAACGTCCGAGGTGAATGGCGATTCTCTCAGGTCGCCATCGTTCAGTGGACCTTCTTTCTGCTCACACTTGGCCTTTAAGGCCTCAACCTGAGCATCGAGCTTGCCCCTCAGCTGGTCGAACTCCTCCCTTGTGATCACTCCTGCGGGAGTTGCTGGGTTGTGAGAGGATTCAGCCTGCTGGTTGGAGCTCCGGTGTGAGCTGGATGGTGACTGTCCTTTTCGGAGAGATGAGCCTCTCTTTCTGTTGAGATGCTCACGGAGGTCTCCCCTCTAGCGAGTGTGTCCCGCGCTCTCGTTGTCTTCGGGACGTTCCTCCTCGGCTGGGCCGAGGTGGGAACCCCTTTGATCGCGTACGTCAACGCGCGTCACTCGATTTTCAGATCGGGATCCTGCGCCTGCAGCTAGTATCATTTCGTTATACATTTCTTCCATGGGTGATTCACCATCGTTTTAGGACCTACCTAACCAATTCTTCACAGCTATAAATTCCAGCAACTTCTCCACCAAAATCATCAAGCCTTGCTTCCTTCTCTTGATCATTTTTAGTGTTTCTTTGTTGCTTTCTAAGTACTTTTGAGTTGCTTTCATTAGTTGCTTTTGGTTTTTAAATCCCGAGTACTTTACATTCCTTTATTGAGCTTGTTTTGTTTCCATTTGTACTTAGTTATTTTCTACTTATTCAAATCTATAAAAATCTAGCACTTTGCTTATCTTCCCTTTGCCTTTACTTTATTTTTAGTTAAGAGAGTTGTGTTTTTGGAGGAAAGAGCACGTGACACTCTCCCTTGCTTGAAAGAGAAGGGCGAAGCTCTCAATCCCGATAAGAACTCTCCGTTAGTTAACTTTTGTTTTTCACACATGCATTCCACATTCAACCGTTTTACTTGCTGTATTTTCTTCAATATGTCTTTCTAAATTCCCGTCTCTAGCCCGGTTATGGATAGTTAGCCTTTTATGTCTAAAAAGGGTTGCTAAGAAGTAGTGTTTTTGCTTTCCATTCATTGCTCAACATGTTTTCCCAAAAAGTTAGGATTTAGAGAAGGCCACTGTAAGTCTTAACAAGTCAATACTGAAAAAATTGCTTATTTGCATTGTTGAGTGGTTAAACCGAGGAGAGGAGCGCCTTAGACATAAGGGTTCCGCTTAAGTAGCCTAGACATAGGACCTTAACCCGAGGTTGCGACTATTTCCATCCTAAAACTAAGATATATCTCATAATAGACATATTAGGGAATGTCTTAGGACTTTGAACTTGCTTAGGCATAAGTCAAGTGAGAAGCGTAGTCGTTGGTTTCTAAAGTAAAATGCATATTGTCCTTAGCATGTCCTTGATTCTTTGTTGGCTAACTTGAAGTAATTCGGGCTAGGTTTTATTATTATAAGTCCAAATCCCAAATCCAAACCATTATTTGAGACCACTTCCCATTTTACAAGAATCATTCATTCCAACATTCACTATTCTTTAAAACTTTAGAGTTTGGAAATTGTTTAGAAGTCCTTGAGGATCGATACTTGGATACTCCGTCCATTTTATATTACTCTGACAGGTGTGCGCTTGCATCTATATAATTGTTACCACGCTTAGCGCGTGCGTTCAGCATAAACGCCCAGTCAGTATCCTTGATTCTTTGTTGGCTAACTTGAAGTAATTCGGGCTAGGTTTTACCATTATAAGACCAAATCCCAAATCCAAAACCATTATTTGTGACCACTTCCCATTTTACAAAAATCACTCATTTCAATGTTCACTATTCATTAAAACTTTAGAGTTTGGAAATTATTTAGAAGTCCTTGAGGATCGATAGTTGGATATTCCATCCATTTTATATTACTCTGACAGGTGTGCGCTTGCATCTATAGAATTGTTACCACGCTTAGTGCTTGCGTTCAGCATAACCACCCAGTCAAGTTTTTGGCGCCGTTGCCGGGGACTTTAGTTTTAAAATTATTTTCAAATTCTTTTAGTTTTTATTTTTGTGAATTGTTGTTGGGTGTAATTTCCATCCACCGTTTTTGTTCAATATTTTTGGTCGTTTATCTCACAAGGGTAAGTTAAAGTGCATGAGCACAAGATCTTTTCTTCTACCCCTTGACCCTGAGATTGAGCGGACCCTTAGAAAAACTCGAAAGGAGCAAAGACTTCGAAAACAACTAGAAAAGCAAAAAGAGAGAGAAGGTGAAATCAGTCCTGAAAGTGAGGTAGAGAGTACGAGCACATTAATGGCAGATATTCCACCTCGTGATCTGGTTGATCCACCTGCTGTTAACGGTAATATGAGGGATCACGCAAGAAATGATGAATTCAACCATACCCAAATGGCGGACAACAGAGACGTGGCAATGCGAGAATATGCCGCCACGGCATTTCAGAACTTTGATTCAAGGATAGTCAACCCTATTCTAGCCCACGCAAACTTTGAGCTTAAACCAATGATGTTCCAAATGTTGCAGACAATTGGACATTTTGGAGGGCAGGAACATGAGGATCCACATGATTATCTGAAATCATTCATTCAAATTACAAATGCATTTCGATTACCTGGTATAACAGACGATGCTCTTAGACTAACACTTTTTCCATTTTCTTTGGAGGACCAAGCTAGAGCATGGCTCGATGCATTTCCAACTGGATCCATCACCACATGGGGGTCGTTAGTGGAGAAGTTCTTAACAAAATTCTTCCCACCTACTCGCCACGCTGATATTAGAGAGGAGATCATCTCCTTTAGACAGTATGATCGTGAACCTATTCACGAGGCGTGGGAAAGATTTAAAGAACTAATCAGGAAATGTCCGAACCATGGCTTGCCGGCATGCATCCAGATAGAACATTTCTTTAGAGGTTTAGATCATCCTACTAAGATGATGCTAAACAATGCTGCCAACGGAGCCTTTACAAAGAAGACATTCAACGAGATAGTCGACATCCTAAATGACTTAGCTTCACACAACGAACTATGGTGTTCGCAAAGATCTAGGGCAGCACCAAAGAAGCAAGATCCAGCTGGAGTTTTGGCACTGGACATTGCGACCTCGATGCAAAAATAGATGGTTACAATGAACCAGAGGCTGAAAGAGATGGCGTTGGGAATAAAAAATCCATTAGCCACGCCGATACAACCTGTGCAGTCGAATTATTGCACTCCTGCCCCTGTTTGCCAAGTCAACGATCTCATTTGTTCATTTTGCAGTGAAAACCATATTTATGATAATTGTCCACATAACCCTGCTTCCGTTTTTTATGTAGGACATGGGAACAATAGGAACTTTAACCCATATTCGAACACCTACAACCCAGGTTGGAGGCACCACCCTAATTTCTCATGGGGAGGTCAAGGAGGTTCGAGCGATTTTAATCAAGAGTAGAGCCAGCAGAACAAGCAGCCCTATGTTCCACCTACATAGCAATACATCCCGCCACCACAACAGCAGTACAATCAGAGAACACATACTCCACCAGTTCAAAATAACAACTCAAATCTTGAGAATATTATGAAGGAGTACATGGCCCGAACCAACGCAGTGATACAATCCCAAGCGGCATCAATGAGGAATTTCGAGACCCAATTGGGACAGCTCGCTAATGAATTGAAGAATAGACCACAAGGTTCTTTTCCAGGCCATACTGAATTACCAAAACGAGAAGGGAAAGAACAGTGCAAAGCTGTCACCCTTAGCAGTGGACTGGCATATGATAGACCAACAATGCCAACAACAGATGTACAGATTCCGTCCACTGAACCAACTGTAAAGATACCAGAGAATCCAACAACACCAGAAAAAGAAAATATTAGAAAAGGTAATGAGGACACCTCGAGTGTTCCTCCACAGGTACAACCTTCTTTTACCCCTACTCCCCTGTTTCCACAAAGATTAGTTAAGAAAAATAATGATTCCCAGTTTAGAAAATTTTTAGATATTTTAAAACAATTGCATATAAATATACCACTAGTAGATGCTCTAGAATAGATGCCAAATTATGCTAAGTTTTTGAAAGATATAGTTTCTAGGAAGAAAAAGATAGGAGAGCATGAACTGGTAGCCATGACAAAATGTAGTAGTGAAGCTGTAGGCAGCCCGCTACCCATGAAATGTAACGATCGTGGCAGATTTACCATTCCATATTCCATAGGAGGGAAAAACTTAGGTAGGGCATTATGTGATCTAGGCGCTAGCATTAATCTTATGCCATTATCAGTTTTCAAATCTTTAGGCATAGGAGAAGCTAGACCTACTACGGTTACCCTCCAACTAGCAGATAGATCTATCATAAGACCTGAGGGAAAGATAGAAGATGTTTTAGTCCAGGTGGACAAATTCATTTTCCCTGCGGACTTTATCATTCTAGATTGCGAGGCAGACTTAGACGTTCCCATTATTTTAGGAAGACCATTTCTAGCCACTGGGGATACAGTTTTTAATGTGAGGAAGAGAGAAATTACAATGAGGGTAAATAATGAAGAAGTTAAATTTAACGTTCTAGACGCCATGAAATTACCAGGAGACTTTGAAGAGTGCTCTGCTATAACTAGCTTGAATCCTGTTATGTGTGATGAGTTTTATGACTTGTTAGTTACAGAGATTGAAGAAGAGCTTGATAAGATAGCAGAAGGACCGGAAGATGTGACTAATCCTGTTGAAAAAATACAAAAAGAAGAATGCAAGTCGTTACTTCCGTCCATAGTGGAACCACCTACTTTGGAGCAGAAGTCATTGTCGTCGCATTTGAAATATGCGTATCTAGGGGATAACGACACTTTACCAGTTATTATAGCTTCCAATTTATCACCTACTAATGAATATTCTTTATTGCAGATTTTGGAGAAGCACAAAAAAGCCATTGGATGGACGATAGCAGATATCCGAGGGATAAGCCCGGCCTTTTGCATGCAGAAAATCTTATTGGAAGAAGATGCTAAGAACTCTATTGAGAGTCAAAGGCGGTTGAACCCGAAGATGAAAGAGGTTGTAAGGAAAGAAATTCTTAAATGGCTTGACGCCGGTGTTATATACCCAATATCCGACAGCAGCTGAGTAAGCCCAGTACAGTGTGTTCCAAAAAAAGAGGGTATAACTGTGGTGGCCAACGAGGAGAATGAGCTCGTCTCAACCCGAACTGTGAGTGGGTGGAGAGTTTGCATTGACTATCGCAAACTCAACAAGGTAACGAAGAAAGACCATTTTCCTCTACCGTTTATTGACCAGATGCTCGACCGTCTGGCAGGTAAGGATTTCTATTGTTTCTTAGATGGATATTCGGGTTATAATCAAATTACTATTGCTCCAGAAGACCAGGAGAAGACAACATTTACGTGTCCGTATGGTATGTTCGCTTTCAGGCGAATGCCCTTTGGATTATACAATGCACCCGCGACTTTTCAGAGGTGTATGATGGCCATCTTCTCTGACATGGTAGATAATATTCTAGAAGTTTTTATGGATGACTTTTCTGTTTTTGGAAATTCTTTTGACGCATGTTTAGTTAATTTGGAGAGAGTATTGGAGAGATGTGAACAAACAAACCTAGTCCTAAATTAGGAGAAGTGTCATTTCATGGTACAAGAGGGTATTGTTTTGGGTCACAAAATTTCCAAGCAAGGAATAGAGGTAGACCACGCTAAGATAGACATCATTTCATAGCTACCTCCTCCCACAAATGTTAAAGGGATTAGAAGTTTTTTAGGGCATGGGGGATTTTACCGCCGCTTTATAAAAGACTTTGCTAAAATTTTGTGTTAGTGCCCTTTGCTAAAATTTTTCATGGCCTCCAGCGCTAGCTGCTATCCTTGGTCATCCATCTTCCAATACCGACACTGATCCTAGTCTACAACCTCCAACTTCATGAAGGGGAGGTTCTTTCTTTGCTATTTTTTTTTTTGTGTATTACTCTTTTGGTTAATGACGTCGTTTGCATATTCTAGCCTTACTACGCATGTTTTTTGTATTGATTATGTTTTGAGCTCAGTTGAAGCATGTATAAATTAGTATCGTTTATCTTCTGATCACTTAAAGTATGCCTTCACTTAACCTTAGTTTAGCTTTTCACATGCCTACTTTGAAGCATCTGTGCTGTGCATGTGATTTCATGTCAATGATGCTTCTAAGAGATTGTTGAGTTTTCTGTTCTATGCCTCACTAAGCTTTGAGCTATTTCCTTCGTTTATGTGATAAACTCATTTTCTTTTATGTCTTTTTTATCTTTACAGACTTTAAACTTTTTCTTTGCCCCTATATAGGAAGTCTTTGCCCTTGTTACTGTTAAGCCTTTTTCATTAGATGCAAAAGTCTTTTCCCAGTGAGGACACTGTCTCTCTTAAGTTTGGGGGGGACAGTCGTTGTGTCAGTCGTTGTTTCAGAAAGATAAAGTGTTATTTATATTTGAAAACTCATGCTATTTTCTTTTGAAAAAGAATCAGTTGGAAAAACAAATGCTATTACAAAAAGAAAGTGTTGAAAAGAATAAGTGAAAAAAAAAAAACAAAAGTTGCAAAAGAGTAAAAAAGAGTCTTGTTGAGAGAAAATAAGAGTGGGGAAAATACTTGTGTTAGAAAGAAAAAAGTGGTTAAAGAAAATGTATTTAGAGTCCTAATATAGACACCCATTTAGTTTTAGGTTGGGTGTTGACTTTGAAAATAGCAATAAGGATGGTGATAAGTGACTTCGTGTTTCTCATTGTCGTCGTTTTATGACCTAGCTGTTAGTTTCAAAGTCGTTCTACGAGTAGCTGTGGTTGAAACCGATGTTAGTGTGTGCAAAACCTCAGGGGCTAGTAGCCGGTCTTTCAGATGTAAAAGTCTCAATGTAAAAAGGGAGTGTGCAGATTCCTTAAGGGTATTTGAAAACGTTTTTTGTTTTTGAAAGGAAAAAGGATTTTGAAAGAGAAAGTTTTTATCATTTCAAACTTGGTTCATAGTGACTAAGCTTACAAAGGCAATAGAATGGTAGGCTTTGACATCTTTTCCCTGAGACAATTTATGATTGAACATCTCGGTTGCTTTTGCTTTACCTTGACCATGTGTTAGAAAGCTGATTAAAGTTGCTAAGTTTTGCTTCAGGACAAGCAAAAAGTTAAGTTTTGGGGTGTGATTACGCTTGTTTACATGCGTAAAAAGAAGGTTTTAGATGTTGTTTTTACTATGTTTTAACTTTGTTTCAGACTTTTTCTCGGTCGTTTGAGTTCCAATTCATGCAAAATTCATACATGATGGTTTGTGATTGGCTTATATTGTATTTATGATCTTTTAGGATCATTTAGGAGTGCAAATTAATCAAAAGAAGCAAAAAGACGGAAATATCTACATGGGAGCCGCCAAGCGCCTGGGAGGCTGCAGAAAAACTTGTTTTCTTCCAACTTTGCCCTTAATAGAACGCGTCTTCCAATGCGTTTTGGTGGTTCCAACGGATGCATACGTGTAGAAGAAGTGTTCCACTATTAGTTTGAGCACGATTTAGTCAGTCAAAGGAGTTGGAAATGGGTGATGCACCATCGTTTTAGGACCTACCTAACCAATTCTGCACAGCTATAAATTCCAGCAGCTTCTCCACCAAATTCATCAAGCCTTGCTTCCTTCTCTTGATCATTTTTAGTGTTTCTTTGTTGCTTTCTAAGTACTTTTGAGTTGCTTTCATTAGTTTCTTTTAGTTTTTAAATCCGGAGCACTTTACATTCCTTTATTGAGCTTTGTTTCGTTTTCGTTTGTACTTAGTTATTTTCTACATATTCAAATATATAAAAATCCAGCAGTTTGTTTATCTTCCCTTTGCCTTTACTTTATTTTTAGTTAAGAGAGTTGTGTTTTTGGAGGAAAGAGCACGTGACACTCCCCCCTTGCTTGAAAGAGAAGGGCGAAGCTCTCAATCCCGAGAAAAACTCTCCGTTAGTTAACTTTTGTTTTTCACACATGCATTCCAATTTCAACCATTTTAGTTGCTGTATTTTCTTCAATATGTCTTTCTAAATTCCCGTCTTTAGCCCGCTTATGGATAGTTATCCTTTTATTTCTAAAAAGGTTTGCTAAGAAGTAGTGTTTTTGCTTTCCATTCATTGCTCAACATGTTTTCCCAAAAAGTTAGGATTTAGAGAAGGCCACTGTAAGTCTTAACAAGTCAATACTGAAAAGGTTGCTTATTTGCATTGTTGAGTGGTTAAACCGAGGAGAGGAGCGCCTTAGACATAAGGGTTCCGGTTAAGTAGCCTAGACATAGGACCTTAACCCAAGGTTGCGACTATTTCCATCCTAAAACTAAGATATCTCTCATAATAGACATATTAGGGAATGTCTTAGGACTTTGAACTTGCTTAGACATAAGTCAAGTGAAAAGCGTAGTCGTTGGTTCCTAAAGTAAAATGCATATCGTCCTTAGCGTATCCTTGATTCTTTGTTGGCTAACTTGAAGTAATTTGGGTTAGGTTTTACCATTATAAGACCAAATCCCAAATCCAAAACCATTATTTGTGACTACTTCCCATTTTACAAAAATCACTCATTTCAACGTTCACTATTCATTAAAACTTTAGAGTTTGGAAATTATTTAGAAGCCCTTGAGGATCGATACTTGGATATTCCATCCATTTTATATTACTCTGACGGGTGTGCGCTTGCATCTATAGAATTGTTACCACGCTTAGTGCGTGCGTTCAGCATAACCACCACTTACCTTTGTGAATCATCTTGAAGCTAGAATCTGCTAGTGCACAGTTTTCCTGTTGATTCTGAAGCATCTTAATGAGGAATAGCTTTCTTTTGTTCTTCTTTTGGTTCATGTTTGCCTACTCCTACCTAGCATCCCTCTAATAGTACTGGCCTCAAGCAGCGCTTACCTTAGGGAGGAATTTCAATGGAGGGATGTGAATCCCGGAGCGGAAGCAGACCATCGTTCATAATCTTTGGGAAACAAAATCTAAACGTGTTGAGAAGAAAATACAGGGGAAAGACTTTACCTGTGAAGAACTTTTCTTCAACAATTTCCCCTCAAACACCACCACCGAATCTTCCTTGCTATCTTCTAGAGTCTCGAGACCGTGCTTGTGGGAGCACCTCATTTGGAATGAGAGGAAGTATTGAGGGAGGGCTTGAGAGAGATTAGGAGTTCACCTTCTTTTGTTATGTGTTCTATCTCATTTTGCAGAACTGCAAAAAGAAGAACAAACAAAAGCGGTGACGTGGGGCGTTACCCCATGTCACTTAACTGCCCACTCCCCTACAATTTTGCAGGGGAGTTAAATATTAATATTAATAATATATATATAGTAATTAATTAATCATATTAATTAATAAATATTAATTAATTATTAATCTACTTAATAAATGGACCTACAGATCAGAAGCTTCAACGATACGTGATTAATCGGTCAAACTCATTGACTGAGTTAATCAACATTCGTTAACTACGAGTCACTCCACTAAAGACCCGCAGTTGCACTCTTCTCACTGTAGAACGTTTTCGTGTCCATGGATATACGACCATTAATGACAAGTCAATCCTTCACGAGTGCTCATAACACAAGTTGGGTCAGATTATCGTTTTACCCCTAAGTTACATCTTTCTCCTTGAATATCACTGCTCCTCTAATGAACAACTCGGTTATGGTCCGACCAATAACCGAAAGTCCCTCTCGGGTTAAGTCCCGGAGTCAGCATTTAAGAGAACACTCATCTACTCCTCTAAAGTCGGGGAGGAATTAATTCCATCTCATGAAGTTATGTTCCCAAGTCCCCACTCGGTCTCATCCCCAAAATGGTAGGAATATTGAGTCGACAACTTGGGCCACTCTCACCCATACAGATTAAAAGACGAGCCCTCATGGGCAGGAATCCATAACTCACTCAGGATTGAGAATAAGTTGTCTGGTCATCCTAAGAAACAGCAATCTATTAGTTAACGGTGTTACATCTAAAGATTGGATATTTCGTGGTCCGGTCTTATTTAAACTCATTGTATAGGATACCCCCACTCGCATGTTTCCACACGAACGACCTGGATCGAGTCGTCTATAACCTTTACAGAGTGGGTTGTATCCATAGTGTTGCCAGGATAAGATACCCAGCCTTATCCATGATGGATAATATACATACATGCGCAGCGGAAGTGAGCAAGAATCGAAATAACAATCTAGATGCATAATACAACCTAGGATTAAACATGCATGATCATACATTATGATGCTTAGTTATAAGTAGAGAAAAATACAAACCTTTGTAGCTTTTCAAAAATCTTCAAATAACTCCAATGAAGGACCACCAAGAGATCTTCCTAGCTATTCTCAAGGCTTGGAATAGAGTGGTGGGACTCTTTTTAAAGGAAAAATTTAGAGAAAAGTGGAGCTAAAAAGAGTTATGTAAGCTTTTTTTAAAAAAAAAAATCAAATAGCCAAAGGTTTCAAGACTTTTAATGTTTGAACAAAGACCTTCTTAAATAAGCAAATTACATGCAACTCTTGCATGTCAAAGTTCACCAAAAGCTTACAACACATATTTCACTTATGCATGGCATGGCTAAGTGTCAAAATGTATGTCTAAGTTCACCAAAAGCTTACAACACACATTCCACTTATGCATGCATGGCTAAGTGTCAAAAAGTGGATTTTTGAGATTATTTAAATGTTCCACTCAACAAGTTAGTGGAATTTTCCACCAACTTGGTTAAAAACATTATTTTAATATACTTTAGTCAACCTTTGACTTTCTCTGGTCAAAGTCAACTATTTGACTTTTTCCAAAATCCGATGTTTGATGAAATCCATACCTCCGATTATGAATCCACATTCATAATTTTAATATTTAAATCCTATTTAAATATTTTGTCCAAATTTCTCAAATTGATATCATATATCAATTACTTAATCATATCTTATATGATTAACCTAATTCGTACGATTCGAATTATTCCTTCAAATTATTCCAAGTTTATTCCTATATGAGCTAGCCAGGGGACCTTATGGACCTACAGATTATGAGCTCCAACGATCCGAGATTAACCGGTTAAATTTTTTAACCTAGTTAACCAACATTCGTTAACTACCGGGTCACTCCACTAAAGCCCGTAGCTGCACTCTCTTCACTGTAGATATATTATGTCCATTTGATATAACCATGATCGGTAAGTCGACCATTCACAAGTTGTTCGTAATTACAGCTAGGTCAAAATACCGCTTTACCCCTGTAATTACCTCTTGTTCCTTAAGTCCCACTAATCCTCTAATGAACAATGATTTGTAGTCCAACTATCAAATCAAAAATCCTCTCAAACCTTTTGATGAGGGTGGCGCCTATTGTTCAAGACTTGGATTCAGCCCTTAAGAGAACAACCTTTTACTATCCTAAAATTGTGTAGAAGTGAATTTCTTCTTGCACCCTATGTCCCTAGCTATCTACCGGGCCTTACCCCTGAAATGGGAGGCTTATTGAGCCAGCGCTGTTGAGCTGCTCTCACCCATGCAGATCTAAGGGTAATCCCGAGTAAACAGAAGTTCATAATTAGCTCAGGATTAAGATCGAGTTACCTAGGCCATCAAAGTTGAGATAGTCAGTTTCAAACAGTAAACGGTGTTATAAAGTAAAAGTGACTATCTCATGGTCCAGTCTTATGCAAACTCTTTGCACGGGACACCCCCACTCGCATGTCTTCACATGAACGAATTAGGATCACATCGTTTGTACTAGCTACAAAGTGGGCCGCATCCATAGTGTCCCCAGAATAAGGCGTCCAACCTTATTCCTATACGATAGACCATTTAGACTGTTAACTCAAACTTGATCCATATTTATGTCTCTTACATAGAGTTTGAGTCTCAAGTAACAGTCTAGGATCCTTTATTTTATTGGATTTAGATCTAGTAAGAAACTTTTATTGGATCAATAACTACTTATTGATTAAAACCTTCAATAACAACTTTATTGAAAGATAAAAGTATATCTTGCATTTTCAAACTATGAGTTTCAGGACATAAAACCCAACAATCCATATACTATAGATCCTTTAGGTTATTCACGGGACATTATCCACTTGTATATCAGGGGTATATCAAACATATACCTCCTACATCAGGGGTAGATCAGTTATATACCAAATATATCAAATATATACTCAGTACATATACTGTCCCGGTCACACTAAAATAACCTCGGATGTTTAGTTTATTGGATTTTGGACAATGCAATGCTATGAATTCAACAACAAACTTATTGAATAAAACTTTATTGAATTTACATTTGATTTTACACAAAATACAAACTACGAGTTTAAGGCAACATACCTAACAATCTATCGACGACCAACCCCTATTGTAACGCCCCATAACTTTTTACACTATTCTAGGTAACGTTATTCATTTTCCCCTGTCAAATATCATTTTCTAAATTCGAGATAAACAATTCCCTGTGAACAAGTTATAAAACATAGTTCCAACTCAATTTGATACATCAAACTATAACAAAAATAAAACATCAATTCTATAAACTATCATTCAAGCGTCCTCCGTGGACAACACGACCAGGCAACATCCATTATTCCTACTAAACGATTTCAGTGAACGAAAGAAAATGAAAGAAACACTTATTCCGAGTCAAGTTTAAACAATAGGTGGGATCTCCCTCAATTCACTTAGAACAAAAAGGTTTATTGCCAAAACAATCATGCAGAAACCATCTAATCCTAAACTAGGCAAATATCACTACGCAGCCTATGGTCCTCTCCTGTCATGTCTCCTCCACGTCATCGCCCTGGTCGCCAATGAACTTTCCGCCTGCAAACAGCAATTGTAGAAGGGGGGGGGGGGGGGTGAGTATATCAAATATACTCCGTAAGTAGCCCTCACCAAACACACACAAACATCATGCTCAAAAACCATAAAGAAAACATACATCGTCATGCTCAAAACCATAAGGAAAACATACGTCGTCATGCTCTATCATTACAGTATGCGAACAACTATAGACATGCTCTACAATGACGTTATACATTCAACCTTAAACATGCTCTATAAGACCCGATGCTAGCCACACTCATATACAAATCAACTACAATCCACATGACACCCTAGCACTTCAAACAACTCTAAGTTCATCTCATCCATCCAAGCTTTCCAAGACCATTCTGTTGGTAGTGTCAGCCCCTGACCATTTATACCCAGAGCCCCGACACTAGTGCATCGACCCTCGACCATTTATACCCGAGGCCTCAATGTCTTTTCAACTATTGGCGTATTGGTTCCCCAAGTCTAACTCCTCGAATCGTATCGACCCTTGTCGTTTATCCCCAAGGTTTGAACTGTGCATCGACCCTCGACCATTTATATCCGAGGCCTCGATGTCTTACAATCTACTGGCCCTTGACCATTTATACCCAAGGCCCCAATAGTTCTCCTTTCGAAAGACTCATCGCATCGATCCTCGACCATTTATACCCGAGGCCTCGATGCTCCTCCTTATCCAATATTGGCGTATCGACCCCCGACCATTTATACCCGAGGCCTCGATACCCAATTAGTGACGTATCCGCCCCCGACCATTTATACCCGAGGCCCTGACACTCACCCATTCACTTCATAACTTCCAAAACCCCACATATCATTTCTAGCCTCCAACCAAGATTCCAGTACTAATTCCCTAATAACACCAACCACCACAACGCTCGTCAACAACACTACCACTAGTATGATTTCAATGCATCTCTCAGCTCACCAACACAATTCAGCATGCTTCCACAACATAAACATCATTCTAATAGCAAAACAATAAACCAAACATGCCTTCACAACATATCAATTATTAACAACAGCGCCACAGTGAGTTCAGTTATAACAGAGCATAGTCAACAATTTTTAAACGACAGCAGTCCAACACAAATCACCCAAGCACTCATTATCCAACATCCGCAAACATAAAGCATTTCTAGATATAATAAAAACTCATAAGACATGCCAAACGCTTCATACAGATTTCAGACAACAAACATCCCCACCATAATATTTATTTTAACGAATATTCCCTGCAAACACACATCATTCCACGACAGATCTCAGCAGCTCAACAATACAAAGTTTCTACTATTATCACCAACGAACATTCAACACTACCTAGGCATACAAACCAACATAAACGAGAGTTACACCGCACAACATTGTATCAGAACCATTTTCAAACATCATAAGTAGTACATTGACAACTAAATAATAAACACCAACACACACACCCACCCCCGTGCTACTTACCAACAAGTGTCCTAAAGCTCATAAGCTCGTTGAACACTTCCTATAATAAAAAGAGCACGATTTCGAGGTTAGTAACCAATTAGAAGCACTTAAATATAATTGAAATCGAGTCTAGGTGAGTCGTTACTTACTAACTCTCACTAAAACAACTTGGGTTTGAAATGGGTAGACGCCAAGGAGGTTTCAGGCTCCCAAATTCGAGTTCGAAAAGCGTTAGGCTGGCTGTCTTGGCACCAAGAGCGATGGGTAACGCCGATTTGGGTCCGAATAAGAGTGGGTCAACGTCAAAACGTGTCGAAACGAAGAAATTGTCGTGGATTGCTGCTGCTCGGGGTGCTGGCCGTGGGGTTCGAGGTCGTTGGTCGGGAAAACGCACCGCTGGTCATTGGAGAACACCATGTTTTGTACCTGCCACGCTGGAACTGTTCAACACGAGCTGCCGGAGAACTGAAATCGCGGATCTGAGGGCTGCCACCGGTTCAAAGACGCGCTGATGCTTGTGGGTTCGTAGGATGATGCCGTGGAGCGTCGAAGACTCGTCGGAACGGAGAGGTTGCCGCGACTTTCACCGTCGAAGCTGGGTGGAGTCGCGCCGCCGTCGTCCTGTTTGTGGAGGGACGCCGCGCTGCCGTGGTTCGTCGCCGGAGAAACTCGATGCCGACCGGAGAAGAAGAAGAAGAAGAGAGTGGGTGGGGGTGGCTGGCCGATTTCAACAGGAGGACCGAATGGTGGTCGGCTAGGGCTAAAGGAAGGGGGAAGAACAAGAAGAAAGAAAAAGAAAAGAAAAGAAATAAAAGAAATAAAAACAAAATGATAAATTTTTTTGGGTTTTATTTTTCTTTTAATTTGTTTTAAAACCCTAAGCCCAATCCCCAAATCTCAATTGAAGCTCAAATAAGTAATACAAAACCCCAAATCAACAAGCCCAAAATTTCACTTTAGAAATCAAATAAACCCACAACCATCCAAAATAACATAATTAACTTAAACTCTAAAAGTCAAGAATAATAATCTAGTAAGTAGAAATTTGGAGTCCCAAAACCATGGATTTAAGATTTAAATAAACGTCTCCTACACTGATCGAGAACTTAAGTTATCCTAATCCAATAGAATTAAACTAAATTCTAATTTACCCGACATCAGAACTCCAAAATTATAAAATCCAAGAATTAAAATTATAAGCTTCGGCAAAATCCAGAGGTATTAATGATATCTTGAAATAAACGTACCCGGGCACGCGGGGCGTTACACCTATATTTGTATAGCTAGCCTATACCTGTTTTAGTAGATCCCATTAGTTGTTAGCATTAGCCCTCCACACTCATGCCTATATCTTGATAGTGAACATTGTTATACTTCTCAATTACTTTCGCTTTAAGTTTGGCGGCGTGCTGACGCTTTAAATTTTAGATGTCCTTAGCTGCATTGAAGATAATGCAACCTCTTAAGTTTGGAGGAGTGAACTTTCAGCTCTCATACCTTTATTAGCATTTCTATATAACCATGAATCTTTCTAATCATGTAATTCAACCTTTAAAAAAAATCATCATCAATAAAGAAGGTGTTAGCAGCCCGCATCTAGAGAATAAAGAGGTTGCACAATGAAGAAGGGCTAGTAGCTGATGGTTGAAAAAGCCAAAGTTGGTAGTGCGAAGGCTAAAGGTTTACGCTAGTGAAAGGGGCTTAAGAAAGGAATCTCTAGGAGAAGTAAACTTGAAGTTGGGAAGTAGAAGGAAGCTAGAGATGGGCTGAAAATAGAATCTTACAGAGTGTGAACAAACCTAGGATGCCTTCATTCTTTACTCCAACTGAAGTACTTAGCAGAGTATGTAAGTTCTAGCATTTTTTATCAAAATGAAAGGGTGAGCCATAGGGCTGGATGTTTGAAGTGCAGGTTTCTAACGTTCCTCTTTTGTGAACATAACTGAATTGCATGTTCTTGCTTGGGGACAAGCAATATTTTAAGTTTGAGGGTGTGATAACTCTTCAAAAGAGAGTTATTCTAGTGTATATTTGGGTGTTTTTATGTAAAAAATTGTCAATGTGTGTTTATTTTAGCTCTTAAATATCATAGATAATATTAGAAAGTGGAATCAGAGCTAAAAGTCTTAGGTCTTGAATGCTTTGGCTAAAAAGTGTGCTAAATGCTCATATTTATAGCTTAATTGCATAGGTTTGGAAGCAGAAGACAAAGCCTGAAGAGAATGCTAGTCCTAGAGAAGAGTGAAAGAATCATCTTCAAGTTAGAGCATACGAAAGCTGGAGCGACGCAACGCAGGAGCATGGAATTACTGTGCAGTAACAGTTCAGACACGATAATTTACCATGTCCGTATAATCTTCAGCTGGGTGACCTAAAAATAGGACCCGATATAAAAGGGGCATTTAACCCTAGCTGCCAGAGACAGATCCCAATAGAGACACTTTTGAGAGCTCAAACGATAAGGATGAGGAATCTCCCCATTTTCGAGGGAGAAAGCTGACGACAGAATGGGATATTCGACTGCTGCATCGAGCATTATTCATATTCTTCCTCGGTTTTCTGTTATTTCCTTGAAATGAGGTTTCTTCTTCATTTACCCATTGTATTTTCTTCTTTCTCCATGAGCTAAACCCTGTTTCGGGGGAGATTTACATGTTGTAGCTGATAACAACCAAACCTCTAGCTGATTTAATTTGTTTTTAAATAGAGCTGTATTTATTTCCTAAATCTTACATAACATTGTTCGCCACTCTGTTTTGTATACTAGTGTCTTTATTGACCTGAGAGGGCTTAAGGTTTGCTGACTTGCTTTGTTTGTGATTAGTACTTTTCTATAGTAATTTATGGATGCTCAGGAATGGGGTCCCCTAATCATGCTTAAAATTTCTATATATTGCTTGGAAACTTAGCAACGGGAGTTGTGGGTATCCATTTTTGGGTGTCTCAAAAGGGAACCATGTCGAGTTGACCACTAATGAATGTTGTCTTGCTTGAGGGTAGGTAGAAAAGTCAGTGAAAGCATGTTAAGTTTGCCCCACTTTTCCATATATGTTAACCCCCATTTTCGCGGTTAAGTGCCGTGACATTTTCCTGTTACCAGCAGTTCAAAGTGTATCTGCTGTTGAAATTATTTACTGCTTTGTGTATGAAATTTCTTTTACATACAACACAATCATATATATTTCTTTGTTTTTACATTTTGGTATCTGCGAACATCGTTTAGAATATTATCCAAAGTCCCTATAGATTCGACATCGTTTCTTGCTACAATCGACATTTTCATGTATACTTGCACGCATTGCGACACGATTGTATGGACGCAACAACCCCCATCACTATCCTAGTTGGAATCAACTCGTTTGTTAGCGTTGACTTTTTACTGTATAAACATGTGTCGGTAGGCCCGTTTGACCACGTTTTTTTACCCCTTTCCCATCATTATTTTCCAGAAAGGATTACATATTCTTAAAGTAGAACATGCATTGAAACTATGGTACTTTAGGAAAATATGAGAAAAATGCGGTCAAAGTTTGAAGAAAATAACAGTTTTCTGTTTTGTAGGAATTGCGCCTTGCGCAATTTTAGAGGTCAATTTTGTCAAAACGTGTGTTCTGATTAATATGGGGCAAAGAGGACATTTTCCATGTGTTTGAATCAAGTTGTAACCGTGGGTCTAAGTCAAATTGAAGTTGTTAGGTGCATCTCAACTCATTTCCACCTAAAAAGGTAGGAAGTTCAATAACTCCAAGGTCCTATATATCCATCCCTCAAGCACCAAATCATCCCTTCCAAGCTCATTTTTCAGTTTCATTTACTTTCTTCTTCGTTATAGAACTCGTTCTTAGTTTTAAATTCAAGTTTTAGTTGTTATTCCTTCGTATTTTCGTACTTTATTGCTTTTCTTTCAACTTCTATCATTTGTTCTTCGTTTATTATGTTATTCTTAAGTTATTTAGTGAGTTTCACTCCCCTTACACTCGAGAGAGAAGAAGGTCAAGCAAGAACTCATTGTACGACTCGTTTATTCGTTTTAATTCAGTGAAAAATACTTTCTTTATGTTTTTCATGCATTTTCTTTCCTTTAAAAATGTTATAAATTAGTTATCAACCTTTTTGTGGAATGCGTTAGTCAAAATGATATGATTTACAATAAGCTCGGGATTTGTCCAAAATTGTGCCTGGAACTTTTTTGGGTTGGTTTCTAAAAGCTTCTCTTTACGTATTTTTTCCATTTGGCCAGTGGGAACTTGATTTATACACTAAAGCCCAACCCTGAGAAGGGTGAGTTAGGTAAAATAATAGGAGATCAATATGGGATGTGACTTAGACATAAGTGCATAAAATATGGTCCTAGACATAGGACCTCTGACCCATAAAGCAAATTAGTTGATAATTATTCTCTAGGATTGTAATCACACATAGACATATGATTGTAGATTACCCTAGCCTCTACAGCAACCAAAAGTGGTAGTGAAAGAGTATAACTCAGTTTCCCAAGAAAAGTCAGAATTGCCCCTGGTGCATTTTCCCAACAAACTGTGTTTTCCATGTTTTGCATCAAAACTAAGGTAGGAAACAAAGAAGTTGAGTTTTATTAAATTGCTTGATAGTTAAAACCCCAAACAACAACATTTCATCACATTTTTCTTCCTTAATCACAATTGCATATTTGAACTATTTCACGATATAATTTGATTTTGAAAAGCAACAAGTCCTTGAGGATTCGACCTTGGACTACTTCCAAGTATTACTTGCGACCGTGTGCGCTTGCACGAGTCTCTGGTCTTTTTAAAGGTAGAGAAAGTCCCAACATCATTCTTTACATTTTCCACTACAGTCATGCCTCGTTTCTTAGGCACACACTGCACCGAGTTTACCCACTCGCCGTCTGAAATGGGGTATATAATGCCTGCATCTAGCCATTTGATAATAGTCTTCTTCGCAACTTCCTTCATTGACAGATTAAGTCTACGTTGGGGCTCTATGGAGTTCTTTCTTTCGTCCGCCAACATTATCTTATGCATACAAAAGCTGAGTCTTATTTTCTTGATATTTGCAATAGTCCGCCAAATTACTCTCTGATGGGCTTTCAGCACACTCAACAACATCTGCTCCTTCTCCATGGGTAAGTCTGCTGCTATGATGATCGGCAATGTCTCTAAAGAACCCAAGTAGGCATACTTCAGATGGTGAAGCAATGCCTTAAGCTCCAAGATTGGCGGTTCTTGATTACGCTTGTTTACATGCGTAAAAAGAAGGTTTTAGATGCTGTTTTTACTATGTTTAAGCTTTGTTTCGGATTTTTCTCGGTCGTTTGAGTTCCAATTCATGCAAAAATTCATATATTATGGTTTGTGGTTGGCTTATATTGTATTTATGACATTTTAGGACCATTTGGGAGTGCAGATTAATCAAAAGAAGCAAAAAGAAGAAAAAACATCATTGGAGGCGCCAGGCGCCTGGGAAGCCTGCAGAAAAACAGTTTTTCTTCCAACTTTGCCCTTAATGAAACGCGTCTTCCCATGCATTTTGGTGGTTCCAACCGATGCATACGTGTAGAAGAAGTGTTCCACTATCAGTTTGAGCACGATTTGGTCAGTCAAAAGAGTTGGAAATGGGTGATTCACCATCGTTTTAGGACCTACCTAACCAATTCTGCACAGCTATAAATTCCAGCAGCTTCTCCACCAAATGCATCAAGCCTTGCTTCCTTCTCTTGATCATTTTTAGTGTTTCTATATTGCTTTCTAAGTACATTTGAGTTGCTTTCATTAGTTGCTTTTGGTTTTTAAATCTCGAGCACTTTACATTCCTTTATTGAGCTTGGTTTTGTTTCCATTTGTACTTAGTTATTTTCTACTTATTCAAATATATAAAAATCCAGCACTTTGCTTTTCTTCCCTTTGCCTTTACTTTATTTTTAGTTAAGAGAGTTGTGTTTTTGGAGGAAAGAGCACGTGACACTCCCCCTTGCTTGAAAGAGAAAGGCGAAGCTCTCAATCCCGAGAAAAACTCTCCGTTAGTTAACTTTTGTTTTTCACACATGCATTCCACATTCCACCATTTTACTTGCTGTATTTTCTTCAATATGTCTTTCTAAATTCCCGTCTCCCGGTTATGGATAGTTAGCCTTTTATTTTTAATAAGGGTTGCTAAGAAGTAGTGTTTTTGCTTTCCATTCATTGCTCAACATGTTTTCCCAAAAAGTTAGGATTTAGAGAAGGCCACTGTACGTCTTAACAAGTCAATACTGAAAAGGTTGCTTATTTGCATTGTTGAGTGGTTAAACCGAGGATAGGAGCGCCTTAGACATAAGGGTTCCGCTTAAGTAGCCTAGACATAGGACCTTAACCCGAGGTTGCGACTATTTCCATCCTAAAACTAAGATATCTCACATAATAGACATATTAGGGAATATCTTAGGACTTTGAACTTGCTTAGACATAAGTCAAGTGAAAAGCGAAGTCGTTGGTTCCTAAAGTAAAATGCATATCGTCCTTAGCATATCCTTGATTCTTTGTTGGCTAACTTGAAGTAATTCGAGCTAGGTTTTATCATTATAAGTCCAAATCCCAAATCCAAAACCATTAATTGTGACCACTTCCCATTTTACAAGAATCACTCATTTCAACATTCACTATTCTTTAAAACTGTAGAGTTTGGAAATTATTTAGAAGTCCTTGAGGATCGATACTTGGATACTCCATCCATTTTATATTACTCTGACAGGTGTGCGCTTGCATCTATATAATTGTTACCACGCTTAGTGCGTGCGTTCAGCATAACCACCCAGTCAAGTTTTTGGCGCCGTTGCCGGGGACTTTAGTTTTAAAATTATTTTAAAATTCTTTTAGTTTTTATTTTTGTGAATTGTTGTTGGGTGTAATTTCCATCCACCGTTTTTGTTCTATATTTTTGGTCGTTTATCTCACAAGGGTAAGTTAAAGTGCATGAGCACAAGATCTTTTCTTCTACCCCTTGACCCTGAGATTGAGCGGACCCTTCGAAAAACTCGAAAGGAGCAAAGACTTCGAAAACAACTAGGAAAGCAAAAAGAGAGAGAAGGTGAAATCAGTCCTGAAAGTGAGGTAGAGAGTACGAGCACATCAATGGCAGATATTCCACCTCGTGATCCAGTTGATCCACCTGCTGTTAACGATAATATGAGGGATCATGCAAGAAATGATGAATTCAACCATATTCAGATGGCGGACAATAGAGACGTGGCAATGCGAGAATATGCAGCCACGGCTTTTCAGAACTTTGATTCAGAGATAGTCAACCCTATTCCAGCCCACGCAAACTTTGAGCTTAAACCAATGATGTTCCAAATGTTGCAGACAATTGGACATTTTGGAGGGCAGGAACATGAGGATCCACATGATCATCTGAAATCATTCATTCAAATTGGAAATGCATTTCGATTACCTGGTATAACAGACGATGCTCTGAGACTAACACTTTTTCCATTTTCTTTGAAGGACCAAGCTAGAGCATGGCTCAATGCATTTCCACCGGGATCCATCACCACATGGGGGTCGTTAGTGGAGAAGTTCTTAACAAAATTCTTCCCACCTACTCCCCACGCTGATATCAGAGAGGAGATCATCTCCTTTAGACAGTATGATCGTGAACCTGTTCACGAGGCGTGGGAGAGATTTAAAGAACTAATCAGGAAATGTCCGAACCATGGCTTGCCGGCATGCATCCAGATAGAACATTTCTTTAGAGGTTTAGATCATCCTACTAAGATGATGCTAAACAATGCTGCCAACGGAGCCTTTACAAAGAAGACATTCAACGAGATAGTCGACATCCTAAATGACTTAGCTTCACACAACGAACTATGGTGTTCGCAAAGATCTAGGGCAGCACCAAAGAAGCAAGATCCAGCTGGAGTTTTGGCTCTGGACATTGCGACCTCGATGCAAAAAGAGATGGTTACAATGAACCAGAGGCTAAAAGAGATGGCATTGGGAATAAAAAATCCATTAGCCACGCCGATACAACCTGTGCAGTCAGATTATTGCACTCCTGCCCCTGTTTGCCAAGTCAACGATCTCATTTGTTCATTTTGCAGTGAAAACCATATTTATGATAATTGTCCACATAACCATGCTTCTGTTTTTTATGTAGGACATGGGAACAATAGGAACTTTAACCCATATTCGAACACCTACAACCCAGGTTGGAGGCACCACCCTAATTTCTCATGGGGAGGTCAAGGAGGTTCGAGTGGTTTTAATCAAGGGCAGAGCCAGCAGAACAAGCAGCCCTATGTTCCACCTACACAGCAATACATCCCACCGCCGCAACAGCATTACAATCAGAGAACACAGACTCCACCAGTTCAAAATAACAACTCAAATCTTGAGAATATGATGAAGGAGTACATGGCCCGAACCGACGCAGTGATACAATCCCAAGCGGCATCAATGAGGAATTTCGAGACCCAATTGGGACAGCTCGCCAATGAATTGAAGAATAGACCACAAGATTCTTTTCCAGGCCATACTGAATTACCAAAACGAGAAGGGAAAGAATAGTGCAAAGCTGTCACCCTTAGGAGTGGACTGGCATATGATGGACCAACAATGCCAACAACAGATGTACAGATTCCGTCCACTGAACCAACTGCAAAGATACCAGAAAATCCAACAACACCGAAAAAGAAAATACTAGAAAAGGTAATGAGGACACCCCGAGTGTTCCTCCACAGGTACAACCTTCTTTTACCCCTACTCCCCCGTTTCCACAAAGATTAGTTAAGAAAAATAATGATTCCCAGTTTAGAAAATTTTTAGATATCTTAAAACAATTGCATATAAATATACCATTAGTGGATGCTCTAGAACAGATGCCAAATTATGCTAAGTTTTTGAAAGATATAGTTTCTAGGAAGAAAAAAATAGGAGAGCATGAACTGGTAGCCATGACAAAATGTAGTAGTGAAGCTGTAGGCAGCCCGCTACCCATGAAGTGTAACGATCCTGGCAGTTTTACCATTCCATGTTCCATAGGAGGAAAAAACTTAGGTAGGACATTATGTGATCTAGGCGCTAGCATTAATCTTATGCCGTTATCAGTTTTCAAATCTTTATGCATAGGAGAAGCTAGACCTACTACGGTTACCCTCCAACTAGCAGATAGATCTATCATAAGACCTGAGGGAAAGATAGAAGATGTTTTAGTCCAGGTGGACAAATTCATTTTTCCTGCGGACTTTATCATTCTAGATTGCGAGGCAGACTTAGACGTTCCCATTATTTTGGGAAGACCATTTCTAGCCACTGGGGATACAGTTTTTAATGTGAGGAAGGGAGAAATTACAATGAGGGTAAATAATGAAGAAGTTAAATTTAACGTTCTAGACACCATGAAATTACCAGGAGACTTTGAAGAGTGCTATGCTATAACTAGCTTGAATCCTGTTATGTTTGATGAGTTTTATGACTTGTTAGTTACAGAGATTGAAGGAGAGCTTGATAAGATAGCAGAAGGACCGGAAGATGTGACCAATCCTGTTGAAAAAATACAAAAAGAAGAATGCAAGTCATTACTTCCGTCCATAGTGGAACCACCCACGTTGGAGCAGAAGCCATTGCCGTCGCATTTGAAATATGCGTATCTAGGGGATAACGACACTTTACCAGTTATTATAGCCTCCAATTTATCACCTACTAATGAATATTCTTTATTGCAGATTTTGGAGAAACACAAAAAGGCCATTGGATGGACGATAGCAGATATCTGAGGGATAAGCCCGGCCTTTTGCATGCACAAAATCTTATTGGAAGAAGATGCTAAGAACTTTATCGAGAGTCAAAGGCAATTTTCTTATGAGAATGCTAAGCTGTTTAAGGAAAAAACTAAACAGTGGCATGATAGGCGTCTTCGACCGAACAATCTTCAAGAAGGTGATCTGGTTCTGTTATTCAATTCTAGGTTGAAACTTTTTCCTGGGAAACTTAAGTCTAGATGGTCTGGTCCCTTTAAAATTTTTAAAGTTTACCCATATGGGGCAGTGGATCTAGTTGACTCTAAGGGAAGTATTTTTAAAGTAAATAGGCAGAGACTTAAGCTGTATTTTGGAGAACCAGTGGATAGAGGAAAAACCTCTATTCAACTTTCAGGTCAATAAATGTTTGTGAAAAATGTTTTCCCTTCTTATCTGTTTTTGAAAGAACAAAAGTAAAGGAAGGAAGTCTTTGTATCTTGTATTTTCTTTTTGTTTAATTATAAAAAGTTTTTCTTATTAAGAGAATGTTTTTGAAAACGTTGAAAAACAAAAAGAAAGAAAGAAAGAAAAAAAAACGTTGAAAAGAATTACGCAGGCGCCTGGCGCCTGCCCTTTGCGAAAAATAAAAATCACGCAGGCGCCTGGCGCCTGCCCTGTTTTTCCAGCATTTCGAAAACTCTCAAGTTCGAGAAGTCGTGCAACATATCTACAACTTGAGGGCTTCATTGGATTTTGCGGTTTTACCTTCATGGCCTCCAGCGCTAGCTGCTATCCTTGGTCATCCATCTTCCAGTACCGACACTGATCCTAGTCCACAACCTCCGACTTCATGAAGGGGAGGTTCTTTCTTTGCTATTTTTTTTTGTGTATGACTCTTTTGGTTAATGACGTAGTTTGCATATTCTAGCCTTACTACGCATGTTTTTTGTATTGATTATGTTTCGAGCTGAGTTGAAGCATGTATAAATTAGTATCGTTTATCTTCTGATCACTTAAAGTATGCCTTCACTTAACCTTAGTTTAGCTTTTCACATGCCTATTTTGAAGCATCTGTGCTGTGCATGTGATTTCATGTCGATGATGATTATAAGAGATTGTTGAGTTTTCTGTTCTATGCCTGACTATGTTTTGAGCTATTTCCTTTGTTTATGTGATAAACTCATTTTCTTTTATGTCTTTTTGATCTTTACAAACTTTAAGCTTTTTCTTTGCCGCTATATAGGAAGTCCTTGTCCTTTTTACTGTTAAGCCTTTTTCATCCGATGCAAAAGTATTTTCCCAGTGAGGACAATGTCTCTCTTAAGTTTGGGGGGGACAGTCGTTGTGTCAGTCGTTGTTTCAGAAAGATAAAGTGTTATTTATATTTGAAAACTCATGCTATTTTCTTTTGAAAAAGAGTCAGTTGGAAAAACAAATGCTATTACAAAAAGAAAGTGTTGAAAAGAAAAAGAAAAAAAAAACACAAAAAAAAAAGTTGTAAAAGAGTAAAAAGAGTCTTGTTGAGAGAAAAACAGACGCCTGGGAAGCCTGCAGAAAAACAGTTTTTCTTCCAACTTTGCCCTTAATGAAACGCGTCTTCCCATGCGTTTTGGTGATTCCAACCGATGCATACTTTAGAAGAAGTATTCCACTATCAGTTTGAGCACGATTTGGTCAGTCAAAAGAGTTGGAAATGGGTGATTCACCATCGTTTTAGGACCTACCTAACCAATTCTGCACAGCTATAAATTCCAGCAGCTTCTCCACCAAATGCATCAAGCCTTGCTTCCTTCTCTTGATCATTTTTATTGTTTCTTTATTGCTTTCTAAGTACATTTGAGTTGCTTTCATTAGTTGCTTTTGGTTTTTAAATCTCGAGCACTTTACATTCCTTTATTGAGCTTTGTTTTGTTTCCATTTGTACTTAGTTATTTTCTACTTATTCAAATATATAAAAATCCAGCACTTTGCTTATCTTCCCATTGCCTTTACTTTATTTTTAGTTAAGAGAGTTGTGTTTTTGGAGGAAAGAGCACGTGACACTCCCCCTTGCTTGAAAGAGAAGGGCGAAGCTCTCAATCCCGAGAAAAACTCTCCGTTAGTTAACTTTTGTTTTTCATACATGCATTCCACATTCAACCATTTTACTTGCTGTATTTTCTTCAATATGTCTTTCTAAATTCCCGTCTCTAGCCCGGTTATGGATATTTAGCCTTTTATTTCTAATAAGGGTTGCTAAGAAGTAGTGTTTTTGCTTTCCATTCATTGCTCAACATGTTTTCCCAAAAAGTTAGGATTTAGAGAAGGCCACTGTACGTCTTAACAAGTCAATACTGAAAAGGTTGCTTATTTGCATTGTTGAGTGGTTAAACCGAGGAGAGGAGCGCCTTAGACATAAGGGTTCCGCTTAAGTAGCCTAGACATAGGACCTTAACCCGAGGTTGCGACTATTTCCATCCTAAAACTAAGATATCTCACATAATAGACATATTAGGGAATATCTTAGGACTTTGAACTTGCTTAGACATAAGTCAAGTGAAAAGCGTAGTCATTGGTTCCTAAAGTAAAATGCATATCGTCCTTAGCATATCCTTGATTCTTTGTTGGCTAACTTGAAGTAATTCGGGCTAGGTTTTATCATTATAAGTCCAAATCCCAAATCCAAAACCATTATTTGTGACCACTTCCCATTTTACAAGAATCAGTCATATTAACATTCACTATTCTTTAAAACTTTAGAGTTTGGAAATTATTTAGAAGTCCTTGAGAATCGATACTTGGATACTCCATCCATTTTATATTACTCTGACAGGTGTGCGCTTGCATCTATATAATTGTTACCACGCTTAGTGCGTGCGTTCAGCAGAACGCCAGTAAGTTCTTCTATAAATTGCCTCAACAATTTGTATTAACGATTTGTAAGGTCTAAGGACTCGTTCAAGCGCTTAGCTGGCCTTTCACTGCTGTTCATACTTTATAGGTAGATAACCTCAACCTTCTTCTATATCATCAACATCAATTCGAGAGTCGACAACTCCCAAATGGTATAGCATTGATTCTGCTTCTAATTCTTCCATTAATGCTTCATCAAGAATCTTAAGCACTAGCATTCTTCTGATTCAGCAACGAATTTCATTGAATCATACACTGAGAATTTTACTTCCTGATCTTAAACGCACATTGTAAGCTCCCCTTTGTGGACATCCACCAATGCTATTCAAGTCGCAAGGAATGGTCTTCAAAATATGATAGGGACCTCCTTATTTACATCAGAATCCAAAAGAATAAATTCAGCAGGGAAAATAAATTTATTTACTTGTACTAGAACGTCTTCAATTTTTCCCTCTGTATGTGTGATTGATCGATCTGTAAGCTGCAAGGTGGTAGTGGTGGGCCTTGCTTCTCCTACTCTCAGGTTCCTTCATCTTTGCTGGAATCTTGCTTGTGAGGATAGTGCTGCAGGCCTTGGTCATTGCCATAGTTTCATATTCTCCCAGCTTTATCTTCTTTGTGAGTATCTCTTTCAAGAACGTCACATAATTTGGCATTTGCTCTAAAGCTTCCACCAAGGGTATGTTCACATGCAGTTGCTTCAGTACATCTAAGAATTTCTTAAACTGAACATTTTGTTCTTTCTTCTGCAACCGCTCAGGATATGCTGGTGTTGGTCTATACTCTGCTGAATCATCATCATGCTCTGCCTGCTTTCTTTTATCGGGTAATCAAGCCTATGATAATCCTGTATTAGATGCCCTAGCATTCACTAGGTTGACTTCCTCATTGGTAGTTTTCTTTTCTTACCTTGGTTACTCAACAGTCTGCACTGGTAGTGTAGGTAAATTATTTATGTTGGCTCACTGTCCCTTACTGGCTGAGGGTCTCCTTCACTACAAGAATTTTAATTTTTTCCAACGCTATAAAACGTTGGGAAAAGACCAAAAAAACGTTGGGAGTAGCTTCTCCCAACGTTAAATATTCGTCGGCAAAAACGTCGCCAGAAGTGCGTTAGGAAAGCACATTGCCGACGTTTTTTAAATAATGTTGGCAGAACAATAGTTTTGCCAACGTTCAAAAAATGTTGGTAGAGCTGACTTTCCACCAACGTTTCCTAAACGTCGGCAGATCTACCAACGTTTTAAAGAAACGTTGGCAGATCTACTATTTTGCCAACATTTTGAAAACGTCGGTATATTAAGGATTTTACCGACGTTTTTACCAAAAACGTTGGCAATATTTATTTAATTTTTTTAAAAAAATAGGTTGATTTCAATCCCGACATACTTGAGAGACCTCATTTGAAGATCAAATACCAAAATATCAAATACCAAAATATCATCCAAGTTCACGTGTTCCAAAGATTCTTGAAATTACACGTTTAATATGTTTCAAAAGCTACAAAAACCTAAGTAAATGCTTTATACCTATTCAGACATAGGGAATGAGACGCCTGAGGATTGACTCATGAAACTTTCGAATAAGTTTTTGAGGTTATTGAACTCTCGTAGATTTTTGGCTAAACATTCTTCAGTCCGGCTTAAGCGATTTTCGGTATTGTCCAACACTCTTGTTGCATACAGTCGAATGTTTTAGACCCGGCCCGATAATTGTAAGTGACCTTTGATCTACTCTTTTTGTTTGTCTCTAATTTTTCCTTAATTATGAACAAAAACAATTGGCGATCAACACACAATCTAACATGTTAATTAAAGTTGTAATAAGGAAAAATGAGAGCATACCTTCCATTCAGGAGTTTCCCATTTATCGCACTTGTACCAATCATCTAGCTTCTAAATTCATCGATGTGGCTTCCCACGAGCTACCTCTAGAATTCCATTTTTTTTGTAGTAGGAATACAATTCTACCCGATACTGCTTAAATGTCAATTGAATCTTCTTATAAACAAATTTCTTCATATTTGCCTCTGAGATGTTCACGTCGAACCAATTTTGAAACGATAACATTATAATTAATGGACATATATATATTGTATCATTTTAATGAATTGAGTAAAAATATTATTGCTTACAATTACGCGTTTGATTGTTTTTCCTATCATGTCCTCTGGTACCTACTTCCACTTCGTGTACTCCACCGGGCTAATATTTTCTCTAACAATAGAGCCTATAGCATTCGAGAACCGTGTAGCATTTGCACATACTAGCTTATCATGGTTCTTGTCAATAACAATTTTGATTCTCCCATTTTTTGTCACCTCCTCGTCTAAGTCAACACAACGAGTATGCATCCGTATACCCGATCGACCGGTGCTACCTGTAGAAAATAATCTTGTTAAGTCAATATTTATGAAGTACTAACACACCACAAAATAGTTATGAAATACTAACTGTAGGCGTCTTCTTCATGTCCATCTCCAAACTCTTCATCCCGTTGTGCATAATCGAATATATCACCGGCCAATTGTTGACTGGTTCCCGGCATACCTACGACAACATATGACTCAAAACATCACCAAACTTACAAAGTTAGGTTAAGTAGTAAACTATATTACACGCATTTACATTACAAAAGTAACAACTAACTAACATTACATACTCAATCACTTTCTAACTCATTCGGTACAGAAGTTTGAATAGGACTTGAACTGCTAGCATTAGATATTTCAACGTTCTCGTCGTTTATAAACTCATCGTCCGTTATTGATGGTGTACTTATATTTGCATGTTCTTGAATGACTTGTCGGTCCACAATCGTAGGATTAACGTCGTCTCTATAATATGACTGATTTGTGATAGCTTCATCAACTCCAATACCACCTTCTACTTCAAAAGATTGTACTTCGTCATTCTTAGTGTCATCTACTTCTGGGACGTCCCACAAATGTTTAGTTTGAACTGTCTATACCACTCTCCAATTTTTTCCTCATTTAGGGTCGTCCACATAGAAAACTTGTTGAGCCTGACTAGCAAGAATAAACGGATCATCTGCGTACCAATTGCGAGACGTGTTAATTGACGTAAAGCCTAAATCAACTACTGTATTTTTTTTGAGTTCATATCGAACCACTTACACTTAAAAGTGATGACACGTCTTCTAATACAGTAATCTAAGTCTAAAACCTCTGTCAATACACCATAAAAATTATTGTCATCTCCTCCAGTTTCTCCTGGTACCCTTACACCACTGTTTTGTGTAACTCGACGTTTGTCGTGCTCAATATCGTGAAAACGCATTCGATTCACAATGCATCCACTATAACTACGCGCGTTGGAAGCCGGTCCCATTGCTAAAGAGTAGAGATCATCATATATATTTCCACGCTCTCGTAGTTCCAAAACCTGTAAGTGTTTCTCTAAATTAACATGACTCATCATTAAAGCTCACTTTAAGTAAAGTCATGAAGTAGAAACTCTAAAATTACACTTACATGAGATTTAAACCAATCGAGAAATTGACGCTGGTGCTTTTTGTATAAGTCGGACGCGCTTACTTCTTGTTGCTGTAGTATTCTTAAATATTGTCTATTTTTAAGAGTAAGATAGTGAGAAGCGTTATTAAACTCAACCTATTCTCAAATGATGTAATCATTGAGAAAAAACAGACCTGCGATAATCCTCTATCTCTGAACAATTGTTCATTACATACCAGTGTACTGTTCTTTTCTCATCCTTTGATAGTCTCCGCAAGGTTGGGGACCCCAATGGTTGTGCGCTTTGTCTAAATATTTCAAACTCCCCATAATTTTTATTCACAGTGTCTGTATCATCGTTACGTTCATCCCTATTATGTCTAGTTTCAATTCTCATTAAATACATTGAGCAGAAAGTGAGTGCTTCTTTCATTATGAAGGCTTCTGCAATTGAACCCTCTGGACAAGTTTTTTTTTTAACGTATTGTTTCAAAGTCCACAAAGTTCTCTGAATAGGATACATCCAACTGTAACTAACCGGACCCACTACTTTCGCTTCGTAAGGCAAGTGAACAGCAAGATGTACCATTACATCAAAAAATACTGGTCGGAATATTTTCTCAAATTTACAAAGAATGAGTACAACATCAGCTTCCAAACGCTCTAAATCTCTTATGTATATTGTCTTCGTGCATGAGTCACGAAAGAATTTACATAGTTCAACAATAGATGTACTCACTTCTTTTTGTACATATGCTCAAATACCGATAGGAATGATCCGTTGTAGTAAAACATGACAATCGTGAGTTTTGAAACCCCATATTTTTCCTTCTTCAACGTTGACACATCGAGATACATTCGACACAAATCCATCAGGTAATTTTACCTACTTCAAAAACTTACAAAATTCTATCTGATCTCTTCATGTAAAGGTATATGTGCTTGAGGTTTAAAAAATTTATCTCCCTGTTTCTGTAAGTGTAACTCTTTGCAGATTTTTAAATCTTGTAGATCCAAACGGGCGTTTAAGGTATCTTTAGATTTACCATCAATGCTTAACAAAGTGTCGACTAAACTGTCACACACATTTTTTTCAATGTGCATCACATCTAGTTTATGCCTTATCAATAACTTCGACCAATATGGAAGATCAAAAAATATACTCTTTTTCGTCCAATTGAGGTCTCGCTTTCGTTTTTCTTAAGATTTGATGAGTGCTTCCCAAAAGGTGGGAAGTTCAAATAGGTTACCTCGTGAAGAATATCATTTTCATCCATTAAGGTTGGAGGAGGCCTACGTTTAACCTTCCCATCGTGATGTTTACTCTTATGCCAACTGTGCTTTTCTAGAAGATAACGGCGATGTCCCATGAAGGATATTTTACCACGTATTCTAAACGACGATGTCTCTTCCTTACAAGTAAGGCACGCTTGATAACCTTTGGTACTCCATCCGGATAAATCACCGTATGAAGGAAAGTCGTTGATGGTCCATAGTAATGTTGCATGCATTTTAAAATATTCTCCACTGAAACTATCATAGGTGCGCATACCACTAGTCCACAGCTCATTTAGCTCTACAATTAATGGTTGCAAGTATACGTTAATCTCTTTTCCAGGAAACTTCGGTCTGGGTATAAGCAAAGACATGAAAGAATAAGATTCTTTCATACACTTCCAAGGTGGCAAATTATATGGAATAAGTATAACTGGCCACATACTATATGAATGGTTCATGCTACTTGATGGATTGAATCCATCTGAAGCTAATGTCAATCTGATGTTTCATGGATCTAATGCAAATTGAGGGTATTCACGATCCAAATGCTTCCATCCGGCGGCATCAGCTGGATGTCGTAGCACACCATCCGTTTCAACACGCTTTTCCTTATGCCACCTCATTTCAGCTGCGATATGTTTTAATGCGTAGAACCGCTTCAACCTCGGTATCAATGGAATGTGACGTAAGATCTTATGGGGATCTTTTTACTGTTACTACTAAAGCAGCTTTTGTACCGAGACTCACCACATACTGGACATGTTTCAAGGTTGGCTAATTCTTTCCAAAACAGTAAACAATCTTACTTGCAAGCGTGGATGGAATTGTATCCTAATCCTAATCCACGCAGTTTCCTCTTTGCTTCATAGAATGAACTAGGTATGTTCGTCCCAGTTGGAAATGCTACCTTCAATAATTGGAGTAACATATCTAATGATTTATTACTTCACTTATTAAGCACTTTGATATGCATCAACTTGATAAAAAATTCCAACGAGGTAACTTGTGTACAACCAGGGTTCATCAAGTCCTCAAACTCATTTGAATTGTCTCTTTCAAAACCCTATGCCGGCATCTCATATGCAAAATCTTCTACGTTTTCATCATCTTCTACCATTGGACCTCTCAGTTCGTTTAGCATATCGAACACCTCATTTTCTTCTCAGGTAATATTACACTCTCTAGTTAAATGATCATGGGACTATGGTGTGTCACTTGCATATCGATCTAAGTTCAAAGGGTCTCCATGATGTATCCATTGACAATAAGTAGGAGATATCCCATTAATGAATAAATGTTGTTCCACTACATCCAATAGTTGCAATAATACATTTTGACATTTTTTGCACGGACATCTCGTTTTTCCCAACTCGTTAACATAAAATTTGGCAACCTCTATAAATTGTAAAACCCTTTCTACATACTCTCATGAAAACCTATCTCTTAGCTTAATCCAATCTCTATCCATCTTCCAATTATATTTTAAAAGTAATTTGCGATGAAGTTTGAAGTACTTTTAAAGTTCAATCCTGTTGAAATTTGATAAAAGGTTTCATTAACTTTATCATAAACCTATGGACAATCAAACACACTACGAAACCATGTGGTGACTAACTTTTCCGATGAAAATAATAAATTCTAAATCCACCCATCAAAAAAATAGATTGTGTAACATATAATATATAATGGAACAGAAGGAAACCTTTCGTTTTTGTTTGTCATTTAAATTTAAAAATAAAAAAGTGTCAGACAATATACTTATCACGAAAAAATATACAAATATACTTTCACAATATAACAAATCTCACTAAGCTCAATATGTTTTCATAAACACAACAATCTAAGAGTATAGTTGACAAACAATGCAAGAGTATAATTGACAAACAATCCAAGAGTATAATTGTCAGTATAATCCATAAACATATCCAACAGACATAAAGAGTTAAAGAACACAATTTAAAACATACAAATTCCTAACGCGCTACTAAACTCACCGAAGTGTTCCTTGAAGGGATGTGAATCCCGGAGCGGAAGCGGATCTTCGTTGCTGATTTTCGGGATACAAAACTGAAACTGAAAGAAGGAAATACAGGGTAAAACTCAAACCTTTGAAGAACGTTTCTTCAGTGAGTTCCCCTCGAACACCACCACCAGATCTTCCTCGCTATCCTCTTCTGTCTCGGGATCGTGCTTGTGGTAGCACCTTGATCGAAGAGAGGGAGAGATTGAGAGAATTTTAGAGAAAAATGATGGCAGCTTTCTTTTTTTTTTTTGTTCTGTACCATCTCTCTTCTGATTCTCCAACACTTGGAGAAGAAGAAGAAGGGTGACGTGGGGTAACTCCTCACGTCAAAAAACCTCCCACTCTCCTGCAATTTTGAAGGGGAGTTTAATAATATTATTATTATTAATAATAATAAATAATAATATATAATATATATATAAATATATATATATATATCATAATTAATATATATATAATTAATTAATCAAATTAATTAATTAATAAATATAATTAATTATTAATCCAATTAATAATTAATAAATATATATACATAAATAATTAACACTTAATTATTTATTATAAAATTAGAATCATATTGTAAAACATTTCTCTCGTATAACCTATAGTTTTAATGTACATCTTATGCACATTATTTTTAACCTATAATTTTAATATGACTCTTATTCATATTAATTTTATTTGAATCTCATTCAAATAATATCTCTCATAATATATAGTTTTAATTTACAATTAACTATATATTATAATGTATTAATATACATATAATCCCTTAAGTAATTTGAACAATTCAAATTCTTCCAAAAACTTGATCCTCGTTTTACCCGTTATGAGCTAGCAAGGGGACCTAATGGACCTACAGATCCGAAGCTCCAACGATGCAAGATTAATCAGTCAAACTCATTGACCTAGTTAATCTAGATTCGTTAACTACGGGTCATTCCACTAAAGACCCCCAGTTGCACTCTTCTCACTGTAGAATGTTTTCGTCTCCATGGATATACGACCATTAATGAGGAGTCAATCCTTCACGAGTGTTCGTAACTAGGTTGGGTCAAATTACCGTTTTACCCCTAAGTTACATCTTACTTCTTAAACACCACTGTTCCTCTAATGAGCAACCCGGTTATGGTCCAACCAATAAGCGGAAGTCCCTCTCGGCCAACGAGAGGGTAAGGCCCCTTGTTCAAGTCCCGGAGTCATCATTTAAGGGAACACTCATCTACTCCCCTAAAGTCGGGGAGGAGTGAATTCCATCTTATGAAGTTATGTTCCCAGCTCCCCACTCGGTCTCGTCCCCAAAATGGTAGGAATGTTGAGTCGGTGACTCGGGCCACTCTCACCCATACACATCAAAGGACGAGCCCTCACGGGTAGGAGTCCATAACTCACTCAGGATTGAGAATGAGTTGCCTGGTCATTCTAAGAAATAGCAACCTATTAGTTAACGATGTTACATCTAAAGACTACCTATTTCGTGGTCCGGTCTTATACAAACTCATTGTATAGGATACTCCCACTCGCATGTCTCCACACGAACGACCTGGATCGAGTCGTCTGTAACCTTTACAGAGTGGGCTGTATCCATAGTGTTGCCAGGATAAGGTACCCAGCCTTGTCCATATACTATTGACCCTTTAGGTTATTCACGGGACATTATCCATTCATATATCAGGGGTATATCAAATATATACCCCGTATATCAACTATATACCCAGTATATATACTGTCCCGATTACATCATAAATAACCTTTGATGTTTAGTTTATTGGATTTTGGACAATGCAAAGCTATGATTCAACAATAAATTTATTAAATAAACTTTATTAAATAGACATTTGTTTTTACAAAATACAAACTACGAGTTTAGGGCAAACCACCCAACAAACTCCCACTTGAACTAAACTCGAGTGGGGTGTACATTATCATAAAGCAAAAGGGAAAATACAATAAACTAGGGCATACACTATACCCAATTACATTTCTCCCACTTGCCCTAGACTAACTGTACAAATCTCGTAAACCTAGACTTTCTAGATGGCCTTCAAACACTTTAGCCGTGAGTGCCTTCGTAAAAAGATCAGCACTATGCCTTCGTAATATGCCTCTCTTATGGCTTCGAGGTTCTTTAGAATTTGCCACAGCACCACTGTTATCACAATAAAGTGTGATGGGCAAGTTCATGTTTGGAACGACTTCCAAATCTGTCAAGAACTTTCTAAGCCAAACCGCCCCTTTTTCTGCTTCACAAGCTGCAACATATTCGGCCTCCATGGTGGAGTTTGCGATACATCCTTGTTTGATGCTTCGCCAAACTACCACTCCTCCATTAAGAGTAAATACTGACCCCGATGTGGATTTCCTTGAATCCTTGTCTGTTTGGAAGTCAGGTCAGTGTATCCTGTAAAGATCAAATCCTTAGAGCCATACACGAGCTTGTAATCCCTCGTTCTCCATAGATACTTGAGGATTCCTTTAACAGCAATCCAGTGATCATATCCTGGGTTGGATTGGTACCTACTGACTATCCCTACCGCATAGCAAATGTCAGGCTTAGTGCACAGCATAGCGTACATCAGGCTGCCCACTACTGAAGCATAGGGTATACGTCTCATATCCTCAACTTCTTGAGGTGTCTTAGGACACTGTTCCTTAGACAGATGAATTCCATGCCTGAAGGGTAATAAACCATTCTTGGAATTCTGCATCGAATATCGAGCAAGCATCTTGTCGATATAAGTTGCTAGCGACAGAGCTAACGTTCTGTTCTTGCGATCCCTTAGAATTTGGATGCCAAGAACATACTGAGCTTCTCCCAAATCCTTCATTTGGAACTCAGTCGCTAGCCACTCCTTTATGTCAGTAAGGTATCCTACATCATTCCCAATGAGTAGAATATCATCCACATACAACACTAAAAAGGCTACAGTGTTGTTGACGATCTTCTTGTATACACAAGGCTCATCAACGTTTTGGTCAAAACCATAAGATTTGATCGCAGTATCAAACCTTATGTTCCAAGATCGAGATGCTTGTTTTAGTCTATATATGGACTGTTTAAGCTTGCAAACCTTTTGCTCTTGACCTTGTTCTATGAACCCTTTGGGTTGAGACATATAAATACTTTCTTCAAGATTGCCATTGAGAAAAGCAGTCTTGACATCCATTTGCCATATCTCATAATCATAACATGTGGCAATGGACAAAAGTATTCTAATAGACTTAAGCATAGCTATAGGGGAGAAGGTTTCTTTATAGTCTACCCCTTCCCTTTGTGTGTAGCCTTTTGCCACAAGTCTCGCCTTATAGGTCTGTACCTTTCCTTCGGCATCTCGTTTTCCCTTGTAGATTCATTTGCACCCTATGGGTTTTACTCCGTTAGGTTGATCTACAAGTTCCCAAACGGAATTGAAGTACATCGACTCCATTTCCAAGTCCATTGCTTTAACCCATTTGTCCTTGTCCGTATCTTCCATTGCCTTCTTATAGGTCAATGGATCCTCGACATCGTCATCAGGTATGACAACTTGAGTTTCAGTTAAACCCACGTAGCGATCAGGTTGTGACACAATCCTCCCACTACGTCGAGGCACCCTCAACACTTGAGGTGGATGTGACTGACGCGATGTACTGGCTTCATCAACAACTCTTGTTGTAGCGCCAGTTTGATCAACAACTCTTGTTGACGTGTTTGTAGCCTCTTCGGAAATCTCGTTAATTACTACCTTACTCCGTGGTTTATGATCTCGAACATGGCCTTCTTCTAAGAAAGTAGCATTTGTCGATAGAAACACTCTGTTTTCTTTATGATCCGAAGAAGAGACCACCTCTCGTCTCTTTAGGGTAACCTACGAATAGGCATACTTTTGAACGAGGTTCCAGTTTCTTCAGGTTAGTCATGAGCACGTGTGTCGGGCATCCCCAAATGCGAAAGTAACGTAAACTAGGTTTACGACCCTTCCATAGCTCAAAGGTTGTTTCAGAAACACTCTTTGATGGAACTATGTTCAAAATATAAACTGCAGTCTCCACTGCATAACCCCGAAACGAGTTAGGCAACTGAGCATAGCTCTTCATTGATCGAACCATGTCCAACAGGGTTCTGTTTTTCCTTTCTGATACACCGTTTTGTTGAGGTGTACCAGGGGTGGAGAGTTGGGACGTGATTCCATGTTCTATCATATAGTCCTGGAATCTCAAGTCCATATACTCTCCACATCGATCTGATTGAAGTGTTTTAATGGTTTTACCTAATTGATTTTCAACTTTAGTCTTGTACTCCTTGAACTTTTCAAGGGCTTCAGACTTATGTTGCATTAGGTATAAATAACCATACCTTGAATAATCATCGATAAAAGAAATGAAGTATTCATACCCTCCTCGAGCTCTAACATTCATCGGACCATAAATGTAACGCCCCGAGTCCCTCAGGTTAGTTAGTCTCGAATCAGGAGATTTTTCATTTAATTTCTAAATTAATTGTTAATTAAATTTATACATATTTATCGGGCTCTAAACTCCAATTAAATTTATATTTACCGGACTCCGGGTGGTGGGTCTTGTTTTAAGATGAGTTTCTTGTCCACTTGGGCTTGGTCATGTGGGCCTTTATTTGGGTTGGGTTGGTTTTAAAACAAAAAAAAACAAAAGAAAGGGAATAAGGGAGTAAAACAAAACCCTCATCTTCTTCCTTTTTGCCCTAGCCACCGTCACACCCACCCCCCTCCTTCTTGTTGTTAATTTTTGGCAGCCACAAGTTCATTTTCGGCGGCCGACGACGACCCAACGGTGGAATAACAACCCACGAGCAGTGGCATTTCTTCGGATCGAACAGCAGCGGCGACTCTTAATCCCGAACTGCGGCGCGACTTCGGAACTCCTTCGGCAGTCGTCGAAGGCAGTAGCGGCGCGCTTTCAGCCCATTTCCGGCATCTCACGCGGGTCTGGAACCCAAACCCGGGGCGGTTCCAGTGTTTCTGCAGTGGCAGTGTCGTTTCTGCGGCGTTCCGACGGCGGCCCTTGGCCGTGCGCGCTTCGACGACCACAAACAGCTCCGATCTGTGGCCTTTGTTTCCCCTCGACGACTTTAGACGCTTACCCACACCTATTTGGAGTTCGATTCGCGGTACCCACCCCTATTTAGACTCAAACCAGCGTTACCCATCGCTTTTGGAATCAGAAGAACAAGCCTAAGGACATTCGAACTCAGTTTTGCAAGCCCGAGCCTCTTTGGCGTTGACCCACACCTATACGAAGTCAGTTTTGGTGTGCTTAGGTGTGAGATCAACGCAAAACTTAAGGGCGCGGTTCTAACATGCTGGTTTTGTGGCGTTTAATATTAATTTTGATACGTCATTGTGCTAGATAACTCTCGTTTGTATTAATCGGTATACTTGGAGTGGTGTTGAATATTTGTCGGTGATAATGGTGTAATTTCTGCTTTGCTAAACTGCTGAGTACTGGTGTGGAAATGTTTGTTGTCTGAATATGCATGAATTGTTCGTCGTGTTTCGTGTGTTTATTATACCCAGTAACGCTTATTGAATAGTGATGTTGGATATTAAGTGTTTTGGGTGAACTGTGTTGGGCTCTAATTGTTGTAAATTTGTTTGGTTATGCTTTGTTGCGACAAAACTCATTGTGGAGCCGTTGTTAAGAAAAGTTATATTGTGAGAGCATGATTGGTTTATTATTTCATTATTAGAATGTTGTTTATGTTGTGGAAGCATGCTGAATTGTAGTTGTGAGCTGAAAGATGCAGGGGTCATGGCTTAAGAAAGTATATAGTAAGACTCTGGTGAGAGTTGGATTCTTGGAGTAAATGAATGAGTGAGTGTCAGGGCCTCGGGTATAAATGGTCGGGGGCTGATACGTCACTAATTGAGTATCGAGGCCTCGGGTAAAAACGGTCGAGGGTCGATGCGAGGAGTCCTTTGGAAGGAAGGCTATTAGGGCCTTAGGTAAAAATGGTCAAGGGCCAATAGATGGTGAAGTCATCGGGACCTCGGGTAAAAATGATCGAGGGCTGATGCAGTAGTGTCGGGGCTCTGGGTAAAAATGGTCAGGGCCGACTCTACTCGAAGAAGTTAACTGTGGAGGGCTAGGTTAGCTGTGATAAGCCTAGAGGTACTTGAGATGTTAGGGAGACTCGAGGTTGGTAACTAATTGGTTCATGGTTGTGGTTGTTGCCAAAACTTATAGAATGAGTTTACGTTTGATTGCATATTGTGATGAGACATAGGAGACATGACGAGCGAGGACCATAGGCTGTGTAGTCACTCTTGCTTAGCTTAAGTTATTTGTTAAGACCTTGTGTTATGGTCAATAAACTATTTGTTCGTATTTGAATAACTGGGAGGTTCCCACCTGTTGTTTATTTTATTCCGGGATAGGTGTTTATTTTAGTTTTCTTCTATTCATTGAGTTTTGCCTAGTTGGGATAATAAATTTGCCTCGTGAGGTTGTCCACGGATGTTGTTGATTGTTATTCTATGGAATTGATTTATTGTTAAATTGATGAGAGGTGAAACTTGATTTTATATAATTATTGCACAGGGAGTTGACATGTCGTGTTTGGGGTTAAGTTTAATCAGTTGGGTGGTTAACGTGACCTAGAAGTGTATGGGAAATTCTGGGTCGTTACAATAAAAGTCTGAATGTATAAGTTCTAAGGGCTCTTTGGCTGTATAACCTTTTCCAGTAAAAGGTGTTTTAGTTATCTTACCTTCAAGACAAGACTCACATGGTGGTAAAGTATCGTCTTCTAACTCACTTAGAATGCCATTCTTAACCAACCTCCCAATCCTATTGAGATTAATGTTACCTAATCTTAAGTGCCAAAGATAGGTATCTTTCTTTCGAGGAACTTTTTGCCTTCTATTTTGAGTTCTAGCATTTTTCAACAACTCGGTATTTAAAATTGCTTTAGTTATGGTTGGTCTTAGCACATACAAGTTGTTTTCAAGTAAAACTGAACAAATATTAACACCATTTCTCGAAATGAACGCTTCATTTAAATGAAATAAAATTGAATACATCTGTTCCAACAAACAAGAAATTGAAATTAAGTTCCTTTTAATTTTAGGAACAACGTACACATTATCTAATAATATATACATATTCTTATTTGTAAACAACTTGAGCTCCCCTACCGCCACAGCTAAGACGACCTCTTCCGTTCCGACCTTGAGAGTCATCTCTCCGGCGTCAAGCTGCCTCCAGGAACTAATTCCTTGAAATGAATAACAAACGTGATTAGTGGCTCCTGAATCCAGTATCCAGGCGGAGTCATCATTCTCCACTAAACATGTTTCCAATACAAGTAAATCATATTTACCTTCGTTGGCTTTCTTCTTTTCGGCCAAGTACTTTGGGCAGTTGCGCTTCCAATGCCCGTCCATATTGCAGTGGAAACACTTTCCTTTCTCTGGAACCTTGACCTTGCCTTTCTGGGCAGCAGCAGCTGAGTCAGGTTTAGACCCCTTACCAGCAGCCTTCTTCTTCTTAAAAGTCTTACTTCCAAAAGAAGAGGGCGCAGACCTGGTTCCAGAGGACGATCCTTTATTGAACCTCTTTGAGGTGGCAACATTTGCCTCCCCTTCTTGTCCCTTACATTTCATAAGAGACTGGTAGGTCTGCAGCTCGTTTAGGAGCGTGGTAAGAGTGTACTCCAGCTTAGTCATAACCGCATTGTTGCGGAATGGCAGGAAACTCTTCGGAAAAGATTCCAGAATGAAGCTGACCTGACTTTGCTCGTCTATGACGGCCCCGTTCGACTCAGCCACGTTGAAGTGGACCATCAGGTTGAGAACGTGTTCTCGCATTAAGGAGCTCTCCTTCATGCGGGAGTTGTAAATGAACTTAAGGGCTTCATGTCGAGCCTGTGAGGACGGTTGTCCAAACATTCTCTGCAGCGAGTCCATGATCTCCTTAGCGGTGACCGTGTCCTCGTCCTTCTTAGCAAGCACATCAGATATGCTCGCCAAGATGTAGACATTAGCCTTGTCATTAGCCTTGATCCACCTGTCATAGGCGTTGCGCGCCGCCACAGTGGCGTTAGGTGCAGGAGCTTAAGAACAATCCTCTTGCAAGACGAATCTAAGATCATCTATCACGAGAATAGTGTTTAGGTTTGACTTTCATTGTTTGTAATTTTCGCCATTAAGTCTTTGCGCGGCTAGGAGTGCAATAATGGAAGTAGACATGCTGAAAGTAAAAACAAATATATATTAGTTTCATGCATTAACCTTTTAAACCCAATAAAAAATTTAGCAAAAGTAATTAAGCACCCTAACAAAATTGTTTTGCAACGACGCTTCAGTGATTTAGAGCAACAGCCACTGTAGGGCGGGCAGGTACTCCTTCACGGAATTCAGACATTCTCAACTAAATTTTACACCAAAATAACTCTTATTCCTATAAATTTTAGTCATCGTTTATTTGATAAGGAAATTGCTAACTAACTTAACAACTCTTCGTAAGTGTGACCCAACATTTTCGGACCTCAGAGGTCCACCCCAGTAATCCTGCCGTAGGGAAGGAAAATATTGAAGTAAAACCTAAGAGACTCCTATCCATTTCTGGAGTTTGCCTTGGTTTTGATTTCCATACAATAAACCCTCCGTAGGGATGGTCGCTCCAGGACGACACGCAGGTCATGTATGAAACCTCACGGTGCAAACCAAAGGCGGAGACCGCAGGATGTGTTGTCACTCGTCCTTCTCCCACTTACTATGAACACTATCTCCATTCACCTCGATATTGAACCATGCAAACACCTTCCGTAGGGAGCCACGCCCAGGGCGACACGAGGCCGAGCATGGAACTCACAGCGTGAATTTAAAGGAGAACGTGAGAGAGAGAGTAAGTCGCCTGCACCAAATCCGGTCCCAAGAGAACTCTTTCTCCGACTTCATCCCAATTAACCGGAGACCGACACTTCTTCCCATACAGTGCCTCGTATGGAGCCATCCCAATCGTGGCCTGAAAACTGTTATTATAAGCGAACTCTATTAGGTAGAGATACTTGTCCCAACTACCACCAAAGTCTAACATGCAAGCTCTGAGCATGTCCTCTAAAACCTGGTTCACACGCCCTGTCTGACCATCGGTTTGGGGGTGAAACGTTGTGCTAATGTCCAACTTAGTGCCAAGGGACTTGTGTAAACTCCGCCAAAAAGTCGAGGTGAAACGCGGGCCGCGATCGGACACTATGGATATCGGTATACCATGTAGCCTGACAATTTCCTGCAAATACAGTTCCGCCCATTTTTCTACTGTATACGTGGCCTTGCCGGGAATAAAGTGAGCAGACTTGGTCAAACGATCTACAACTACCCAAATCACAGTAAATCCCTTAACCGTCCTTGGTAGTTCTGTAATGAAGTCCATAGCCACATCGTCCCACTTCCAAACTGGTATGCTCAAAGGTTGCAGCAATCCAGCAGGTCTCTGTCTTGAAGCCTTTACCTGTTGGTATGTCAAACACTTGCTAACAAACTGAGCTATTTCCCTCTTCATGTTATGCCACTAATAATGTTTCTTAAGGTCTTGGTACATTTTGGTGCTTCCTGGATGGACCGAGTATGGAGCATTGTGTGCCTCTCCCAGTAAGTCCTTCCTCAAAGAATAATCTTTTGGCACACACAACCTTCCGCGAAAAAGCAAAGCTGCCTCACCCGAAAGAGTGAAATCTCCATGGCCCACCATACTAAAGCCTTTGGCCAAGCTAGGATCTTCCTTTTGGGCAACAATGATCCTCTGTCTCAGGCTAGGTTCCACTGAGAGTCAAGCCAACAACGCAGAGACATCATCCACCGTCAGCTCCACCTCCAAACGTTCCAACTCGCTGTGCATTGGACTGCTGGCCACTACAAGAGATGCCACACTTGCCGCCTTTCTACTAAGAGCATCGGCCACCACGTTTGCTTTACCCGGATGGTAACTAATCTCACAATCATATTCCTTCACCAACTCTAGCCACCGTCTCTATCTTAAGTTAAGTTCCTTCTGAGTGAAAAGGTACTTCAAACTCTGATGATCCGTGAAGACTTGAATCCTTTCTCCGTAAAGGTAGTGCCTCCATAACTTTAAGGCGAAGACCACTGCTGCTAGTTCTATGTCATGAGTGGGGTAGTTAAGCTCATGCACCTTCAGCTGTCGAGAAGCATAAGTTATAACTTTCCCATGTTGCATCAGCACACATCCCAAGCCCCTTCGCGAGGCGTCGCTGTAAACCACCAGATCTCTCGTCCCATCGGGGACAGTTAACACCGGTGCAGATACCAAACGCTTCTTTAGTTTTTGAAAAGTCTCCTCACACTCGCTGCTCCAAGTGAAGGTAGCATTCTTACGAGTCAACTGCGTCAACGGTGCCGCTATCCGAGAGAAACTCAGGATGAACTTCCTGTAGTAACCAGCCAAGCCGAGGAAACTACGAATCTCTGTAACTGAACTAGGTCTTGGCCAATTGCTAACAGCCTCTACCTTGGCGGGGTCTACTGCAATACCCTCCCTGGTGACTATGTGACCTAGGAAAGCCACTTTGTCCAGCCAGAACTCACACTTTGAAAACTTTTCATACAACTTATTTTCTCGTAGTGTAGTCAAAACCTGTCTGAGATGCTCCTCGTGACACTTCGCAGTCTTTGAGTATATCAGGATGTCATCGATAAACACAATGACAAATGAATCTAAATAATCCCTAAAGCCCCGATTCATTAGATCCATAAAGGCTGCCGGAGCATTTGTGAGTCCAAAAGACATCACGATGAACTCATAGTGCCCATACCTTGTTCTGAACACTGTCTTTGGAATGTCGGCCTCCTTTAACCTTAACTGGTGGTACCCCGAACACAAGTCTATCTTTGAGAACACTTTCGCTCCCTGAAGCTGATCAAAAAGGTCATCAATGCGTGGTAGGGGATACTTATTCTTAACCGTAACTTTGTTTAGTTCCCTGTAGTCTATACAAAGTCGCATAGAACAGTCTTTTTTCTTAACAAAGAGCACAGGCGCACCCCAAGGGGACACGCTTGGGCGGATGAAACCCTTGTCGAGTAATTCCTCTAACTGTAACTTCAGCTCTTTCAACTCTGCCGGAGCCATTCGATATGGTGCTTTCGAGATGGGGGCCTTCCCTGGCAGCAACTCTATACAAAAGTCCACTTCGCGAAACAGAGGCAAGCCGGGGAGGTCCTCAGGGAACACGTCAGTGAAGTCATTAACCACACGAACCGCCTCAATGCTTGGCACAACCTTCGTTGCATCCACAATGCTAGCCAAATAGGCCCAAGCACCACGTTGGAGAAGATGGCTGGCCTTCAATGCCAACACCACCCTTGGGACCCCGGCCTTAACTCCTTTAAAGGTAAAGTTTTGTCCGGAGGGCAAGCGAAAACTAACTTCCTTCTTTGAGCAATTAATATTAGCCTGGTTAGCAGCTAACCAATCCATGCCTAGTATCACATCGAAATCCTGAATATCCAGTTGAATTAATTTTACCTCCAAGGTCTGACCATCGAAAGAGAGCTGGCCTCCTTTTACCATTTGACTAGTGACCAACACAGATCCTGACGGTGTGGATACTGACAACAAAAAGCCTAACGATTCTAGTTCTAGGTCCGCATGTCGAATAAAGGTAGAAGCAATGAAAGAATGACTAGATCCAGAGTCAAATAATGTGTAAGCAGGTATACTAAGCACTAAAACAGTCCCTGCAAAAGTAACACGCATGCAATAAAGCACAAGCATATACACACAACTCAAGACTCGCAAAGAGAAGGTACCTGTGACCACCGCCTCGGCATGCTCAACATCGCCCCTGGTGAGAGCGAAGACGCGCGCCCTATGGGTTCCACCTTGAGCTGCAGCTGCCGCAGGGGTCTTCTGGCCTAACGCTTGGGTATTCGAGCCGGTCATCGGACACTCCCTTGCGAAATGTTCTTCCTTCTGGCACTTGAAACATATTCTTTTTCCTAACCAACATGGCCCAGCATGGCTCTTCTTACAAGAGGGGCACACCGGAGGAGCAGTCTGCCTTTGCACATGGTGCTGGTGTCCTTTTGAGGGTTGACTGAAGGAGAACGATGCAAATTTCCTCTTGACCCCCGAGCTGGAGCCCATTACCTGCTGAGTCTGAGGTTCCTCGAGACACTTATCCATAACCAACGTACACCTGACTGCCGCTGCATAAGTAGTTGGTTCTTTGAGAACGAGTAGCCTCTTGATCTCCCTACGCAAGCCGTCAATGAACTTGTCAATCTTTAATTGCTCAGTGGGAATATATTGCATCCCAAACGGGACAGCTCAGTGAACTTCCTCTCGTATTGGGCCACGGTTAGGCTCCTTTGAGTGAGACGGAGAAACTCTGCCCGTTTTTCATTCCTGACAGTCACGGCAAAATAGTACTCATAAAGTAGGTCATTAAATCTTGACCACGTGACGGATACGTTGGCGTGATCCTCCGCTGCCGCCACCGACTCCCACCAATTTACTGCTTCTCCCCGAAGCATAAACACTGCTCCCCGGACCTTGAAATCGTCGGAGCATCCCAAATACACATAAAGGGCTTCCAACACCCTGACCCATTCCTCGGCCGCAGTAGGCCTCTCACTCACCCTGTTGAAAACGGGTGGCCCAAAACGTTTGAAGTCCTTGATAAACTAAACCTCGTCTTGCGGAATTTGTGCCCGGCGAGGCTGCCGCACTTGAGCTCCACCGGCTCCATTCGCATTATCCAGCAGTACTTGCAATGCCTCAGCTAGCAACGCCGCCTGGGGATTCACCTAGGGAACTCCCTAAGGAGCTGCCTCAGGGGCTGCGGGTGCTACCCCTCCAGGAACTACCGGGGGAACATTTGGATCCGCTGCTTCCTCACCCCTAGGGTTCGGACCCTCATAGTTCTGGGCTCTCGTGTTCCACCGAAAAGCCATTGTCTAAAAGAACAGAGCACCAAGGTCATTATCGCACTAACCAGGGCACAACACAGATGCAAAATTCAAGCAAGTCTATATGACGAACCAAAGAAACACGCTAGCTTATCTAATATCAGACAACAATGATATCTCGACCATAAGCAATGTAAAGCATTCATGTTCGAACAAACTGAACTAGGAAGCGTACTTGGTGATGATGAGGAGACTGACAATGACCATACACTATCGACCTAGATTCTAGGACAGTCTACAGGAACAACTCCGCTCTAATACCAATTGTAACGCCCCAGAATTTCCCACACACTTTCTAGGTCACGTCAACTCATTGTAACGCCCCAGAATTTTCCTCACACTTTCTAGGTCACGTCAACTACCCAACTGTTTAAACCTAACCCCAAACACGAGGTGTCAACTCCCTGTACAATAATTATATAAAACCAAGCTTCACCTCTTATCAATTTAACAATGAATCAATTCTATAAAATATCAATCAACATTATCCGTGGACAGCCTCACGAGGCAAGTTATTATTCCAACTAGGCAAAACTCAATGAATGGAAGAAAACTAAAATAGACACCTATCCCGAAATAAAATAAACCACAAGTGGGAACCTCCCAATTATTCAGATAAGATCAAATAGTTTATCGACCAAAACATAGGGTCTTGACCATCTAAAATTTAAGCTAAGCAAAAGTAACTACGCAGCTTATAGTCCTCGCTCGTCATGTCTCCTCCGTCTCATCACCATGGTCGCCAACAAATTCTTCACCTGAAACAATAATTGCAGAGGGGGGTGAGTATATAAATATACTCCGTAAGTAGCCCTCACCAACACACGCACACATCATGCTGAACAAAATCAAGAAAACATTCATAGTCATGCTCTTCATCACATTATGCAATCAAACATAGGCACACTCTATATCATTCGGCGACAACCACAACCATGAATAAATTAACTATCAACCTCCAGTCTCCCTAACATCTCAAGTACCTCTACGCTTATCGCAGCTATCCCAGCCCTCCACAGTTAAGTTCTTCGAGTAGAGTCGGCCTCTGACCATTTTTACCCAGAGCCCCGACACTACTGCATCGGCCCTCGACCATTTTTACCTAAGGCACCGATGACTTCACCATCTATCGGCCCTTGACCATTTTTACCCAAGGCCCCAATAGCTTTCCTCCCAAAAGACTCCTCGTATCGACCCTCGACCATTTTTACCCGAGGCCTCGATACTCAATTAGTGATGTATCAGCCCTCGACCATTTATACCCGAGGCCCTGATACTCACCCATTCACTTTCTCCAAGAGTCCAACTCTCACCAGAGTCTTACTATATACTTTCTTAAGCCATGACCCATGCTTCTTTCAGCTCACAAACACAATTCAGCATGCTTCCACAACATAAACAACATTCTAATGATGGAATGATAAACCAATCATGCTTTCACAATAAAACATTTCTTAACAACAGCTCCACAATGAGTTTTGTCACAACAAAGCATAACCAAACAAATTTTAAACAATTAGAGCCGAACACAGTTCACCCAAAACACTTAATATCCAACATCAATATTCAATAAGCATTGTTAGATATAATAAACACACGAAACACGCCGAACAATTCATGCATATTCAGACAACAAACATCCCCACAGCAATTCTCAGCAGTTTAGCAAAGCAGAAATTACACCATTATCACTGACAAATACTCAACAATACTCCAAGAATACAGATTACCACAACCGAGAGCTACCGAACACATCAGCGTATCAAAAATAATATCGAACATCACAAAAACAGCACATTAGAGGCCATCTGACACACATTAACGCACGCACACGCCCCTTGTCTACTTACTCACAACCGCGCCCTTAAGTTTTGCGTCGATCTCACACCTAAGCACTAAAACAGAAAAATACAGCAAGTTACGTACACTATTCAGCCTTCGAAATCAACTCCAAGAGGGTTCAAATGACTCATTACCACCAAAATCGACTTCGTAGGGGTGTGGGTAACTTAGATCTAGCTCGCCAAGGTGTTGATAGCCTAAATCGGGCTTCGAACGGATGTGGGTCAACACCGAAATTCACCGGGAGGAAGAAAAGGCCGCAGATCTGGGCCAAGCATGAGCTGTTCACTTCTGTCCGAGTCGGGGAGGGGTGCTGCAGGTACGGGGCGTCGAAGGACGCGACGTCGAGGGGAAAGCCGCCGACAAGACAGCCGGATCTAGCGAGAATCGGAGTAGTCACGCGTCGCCGCCGTCGGACTTGCTCGTGGTCTGCCCAAAGGTGTCGGATCTGGGCAATCGTCGTCGCCACCCGCCGCCGCTGCTGCTACCTACGACGTTGAGAATAAGTACCTGCTGCAATGGCTGCCACCGTCGGGAGTGCCGTCCCCGTGGAGATGCTGGAACACTGGGAAATTCTGCTGCCGACGCGAGGACGTCGTCGTTCGGATTAAGCTGCCGCCGCCGCAAACCGTGTACCCACGCCAGAAACACGCTGCAGTTTGCTGCTGTCCGAGGACGCCGACCACCGCTCGTGCTGCTCCCTGTCGTCACCGGAGAAGAAGCCAGAAAATTGAAGGGGAAAGGGGGTGGCGGCTAGGGCAACAAGGGAGAAGGAGAAGAAGAAGATAAAGTCCTTTTGATTTTTGTTTTCTTTTTCCTCTTTTCCTTTGTTTTAAAACCAAACCAACCCAATAAAGGCCCCACATGATAAAGCCCAAGAGAAAAGAAATCCATCCCAACTTAAGACAAACCAACCACACGAAGCCCGATAAATATAAATTTAATTAGAGTTTTAATTTAAAAAAATAAAAATCTCCTGATTCGAGACTAACTAACCTGAAGGACTCGGGGCGTTACACGAACGACCTGGATCGAGTCGTCTGTAACCTTTACAGAGTGGGTCATATCCATAGTGTTGCCAGGATAAGGTACCCAGCCTTATCCATATACTATAGACCCTTTAGGTTATTCACGGGATATTATCCATTCATATATCAGAGGTATATCAAATATATACCCAGTATATATACTGTCCTGATTACATTAAAATAACCTTGGATGTTTAATTCATTGGATTTGGACAATGCAATGCTATGTTTCAACAACAAATTTATTGAATAAAACTTTATTGAATATACATTTGTGTTTACATAATACAAACTACGAGTTTAGGGCAACACACCCAACAAACTCCCACTTGAACTAAACTCGAGTGGGGTGTACATTATCATAAAGCAAAGGGAAAATACAATAAACTAGGGCATACACTATACCCATTACATTTCTCCCACTTGCCCTAGACTAATCGTACAAAGCTCGTAGACCTAGACTTTCTAGATGGCCCTCAAACACTTTAGCCGTGAGTGCCTTCGTAAAAGGATCAACAATGTTGTGCTCTGAAGCGATCTTTGTGACAATCACATCTCCTCGTTGCACTATCTCCCGTATAAGGTGGTACTTCCTTTCGATGTGTTTGCCTTGAAGGGATGAGAATCCCGGAGCGGAAGCGGATCGTTGTTCGTAATATTTGGGAAACAAAATCAATTTGCAAAGAAGGAAAAACACAGGGGAAAAATTACCTTTGAAGAACGTTTCCTCAACTTTTTCCTTACGAACACCACCATTGAATCTTCCTTACTATCCTCTTGGGTTTCGAGATCACGCTTGTGGGAGCGTTTCCTTGGAACGAGAGGTAGAGTTTGAGATGGATCGATTGAGAGAGAAGAATGGGAGTTCTGTTCTCAACCTGTTCTTTAACGATTGCAGAACTTCTGCAGAAAACCAGTGACGTGGAGAATTACCCCACGTCATATAACTCCCTACTATGCAGGGGAGTTAAATATTAATATTAATATTAATAATTACTATATAATTAATTAATTAATTAATCATATTAATTAATAAAAGTTAATTAATTATTAATCTAAATAATAATTAATATATATATATATATATATATATATATCAAATATATAATTAACCCTTAATTATTTATCACATGAATAGAATCATATTATAAAAAATTTCTCTCGTATAACCTATAGTTCTAATGTACATCTTATGCACATTATTTTTAACCTATAGTTTTAATATGAATCTTATTCATATTAATTTTATTTGAATCTCATTTAAATAATTTCTCTCATAATATATAGTTTTAATTTATAATTAACTATATATTATAATGTATCAATATACATATAATCCCTTAAGTAATTTGAACAATTCAAATTCTTCCAAAACTTGATCCTCGTTTTACCCGTTATGAGCTAGCAAGGGGACCTAATAGACCTACAGATCCGAAGCTCCAACGATACGAGATTAATCAGTCAAACTCATTTACCGAGTTAATCAACATTCGTTAACTACGGGTCATTCCACTAAACACCCGCAGTTGCACTCTTCTCACTGCAGAATGTTTTCGTGTCCACGGATATACGACCATTAAGGACAAGTCAATCCTTCACGAGTGCTCGTAACTCAAGTTTGATCAAATTACCGTTTTATCCCTGAGTTACATCTTTCTCCTTAAATACCATTGCTCCTCTAATGAACAACCCGGTTATGGACTGACCAATAACCGGAAGTCCAGCTCAAGTCCATATACTATCCACTCTGATCTGATCCAAGTGTTTTAATGGTTTTACCTATTTGATTTTCAACTTCAGTCTTGTACTCCTTGAACTTTTCAAGGGCTTCAGACTTATGTTGCATTAGGTATAAATAACCATACCTTGAATAACCATCTATAAAAGAGATGAAGTATTCATACCCTCCTCGAGCTTTAACATTCATCGAACCACAAAGGTCTGAATGTATAAGTTCTAAGGGCTCTTTGGCTCGATAACCTTTTCCAGTAAAAGGTCTTTTAGTCATCTTGCCTTCAAGACAAGACTCACATGGTGGTAAAGAATCGTCTTCTAACTCACTTAGAATGTCATTCTTAACCAACCTCCAAATTCTATTGAGATCAATGTGACCTAATCTTAAGTGCCAAAGATAGGTATTTTCTTTTTGAGAAGTTTTTTGCCTTTTATTTTGAGTTCTAGCATTTTTAAACAACTCGGTATTTAAAACTGCTTTAGTTATAGTTGGTCTTAGCACATACAAGTTGTTTTCAAGCAAAGCAGAACAAATATTAACACCATTTCTCGAAATGAATGCTTCATTCAAATTAAATGAAATGGAATACAAATGTTCTAACAAACAAGAAATTGAAATTATGTTCCTTTTAATTTTAGGAACCACGTACACATTATCTAATAATATATACATATTCTTATTTGTAAACAACTTGAGCTCCCCACCGCCACAGCTGAGACGACCTCTCCCGTTCCGACCTTGAGAGTCATCTCTCCAGCGTCAAGCTGCCTCCAGGAACTAATTCCCTGAAATGAAGAACAAACGTGATTAGTGGCTCCTGAATCCAATATCCAGGCGGAGTCATCGTTCTCCACTAAACATGTTTCCAAAACAAGTAAATCATATTTACCTTCGTTGGCTTTCTTCTTTTCGGCCAAGTACTTTGGGCAGTTGCACTTCCAATGCTCGTCCATATTGCAGTGGAAACACTTTCCTTTCTCTGCAACCTTGGCCTTGTCTTTCTTGGCAGCGGCAGTAACGGATTCAGGTTTAGACCCCTTACCAGCAGCCTTCTTCTTCTTAAAAGTCTTACTTTTAGAAGAAGAGGGCGCAGACTTGGTTCCAGAGGACGAACCTCGGTTGAACCTTTTTGAGGTGGCAACATTTGCCTCCCGTTCTTGTCCCTTACTCTTCATAAGAGACTGGTAGGTCTGCAACTCGTTTAAGATCGTGGTAAGAGTGTACTCCAGCTTATTCATAACCGCATTGCTGCGGAATGGAAGGAAACTCTTCGGAAGAGATTCCAGAATAAAGCTGACCTGACTCTGCTCGTCTATGAGAGCCCCCTTCGACTCAGCCACGTTGAAGTGGACCATCAGGTTGAGAACGTGTTTAGCACTGAGGAGTCCTCCTTCATGCGGGAGTTGTAAACCAACTTAAGGGCTTCATGTCGAGCCTGTGAGGACGGTTGTCCAAACATGCTTTGCAGCGAGTCCATGATCTCCTTCGCGGTGACTGCATCCTCGTGCTTCTTGGCAAGCACATCAGATATGCTCACCAGGCTGTAGACCTTGGCCTTGTCATTGGCCTTGATCAGCCTGTCATAGGCGTTGCGCACCGCCACAGTGGCGTTAGGCGCAGGAGCTTGAGGACAATCCTTTTGCAAGATGAACCTAAGATCATCTATCACGAGAATAGTGTTTAGATTCGATTTCCATTGTTTGTAATTCTCGCTATTAAGTTTTTGAGCGGCTAGGAATGCAATAATGGAAGCAGACATGTTGAAAGTAAAAACAACCTATATCAGTTTCATGCATTAGCCTTTAAACCCAATCAAATTTTAGCAAAAGTAATTAAGCACCCTAATTAATTTGTTTTGGAACGACGCTTCAGTGATTTAGAAAAACAGCTACCGTAGGGCAGACAGGTACTCCTTCACTGAATTGAGACTTTCTCAACTAAATTTTACACTATAATAACTCTTATTCCAATAAACTTTAGTCATCGTTCATTTGGTCAGGAAATTGCTAACTAACTTCACAACTCCCCGTAAGTGTGACCCGTCATTTTCGGACGTCAGAGATCCACCCCAATAATCCCGCCGTAGGGAAGAAAAATATTGGAACAAAACCTAAGAGGCCCTTATCCATTTCTGGAGTTTGCCTTGGTTTTGATTCCATACAATGAACCCTCCGTAGGGATGGTCGCTCCAAGACGACACGCATGTCATGTATGAAACCTCACGGTGCAAACCAATGGCGGAAACCGTAGGATGTGTTGTCACACGTCCTTCTCCCACTTACTATGAATACTATCTCCATTCACCTCGATATTGAAACATGCAAACACCTTCCGTAGGGAGGCCGCGCCCAGGGCGACACGAGGCCGAGCATGGAACTCACACTGTGAATATAAAGGAGAACGTGGTAGAGAGAGAAAAGTATGTTATATATACTATGTATATCAAATATATACGTTGTATATTACATATCCTCTTTAGCTCCCACTTAGTATTCTAAGACTAGGGTATATTACTTAGATAAATCCCGGCTAAGTGAAAATAACTAAGTGATTTTTTAGACGGCCCAATATAACTATTATATTGGTAGTTGTACAATAATGTTTTAGTTCATTAAACAATTTAATAAACCAACGACATTATTGCATGTATATAAAATATTGACTAATTCAACCCCCAGGTCGGTTCCCAGGTAGAGGTGTTCCCTTACGCAGCTTAAATACCTCAACCTAGACAGAACCTTCCTTAGACAGGGTACCCTTATAAGCAATATTTTATATTTAGTCTTTTATCAGTTCATTTTAAACCTAGTTAAAATAAAATAAAAGACTATCCCCTAATCATATTAGAAGATATAACCTAAGGTCTAATTAATTTTAAACCGCTTTAAAATTAATTCACTTAGACTCTACGTTTGCATGCAATTATTTATTATAGATTTTAATTTCTTTCTACCACATTTTATAACTCTTATAAAATTTAAGAAATTAAAACTATAATTATGCATTGTTAGCATACATTAATATAACAATTATATTAACCAAAGTAATGTCATGCTCAATGCAACTTTATTTTCATCTAATTAATACAACACTTATATTAATTATGAAAATAAAACATGCATTCGTACATTATAACATTTATTACTGTAAAATAATTAAAGAGCAAAGTTGGAACGGTTTTTGGCACCCTAAGAAATTAAAATAATACAAAAATGAGAAAACGACTGCAATCGCCCTCGAACAGCGAATCAGAACCAAGGAAACGCGCCGAAAAACACCCGGGACAGAGCCTTGGCGCCTAAGGGCAGTGACGCGGCGCCCAGGCATGGCGCCATGGTGCTACAGAGCGCCACAACGCTACATTAAGTGCTGTGTGCTTTCCCCACAGTGCCATGGCGCTGCTACATAGCGCCACGGTGCTGTCGTCGCAGTCTGCTTCGTCTTCTTCGCTGTTTTCAGCAATTTTCGCCAAATCTGATGCCACGAACGACTTTCGAGTGACCCGGACTTACAAAAACATTACAAAAACACAATGCCCAAAACATCGGACCCTTACATGATCAAATCAAGACTTAAATCGTAATCTACATGCCAAAAACCAAAAATTTTCCAACCCGCAAACCCATTTTTCGAAAATATGAAAACACCCATCAAAAACACCGATTTTGCTCCCAAAAAATCAGAACAACAACCTGTCTCTGATACCAATTCAATTTATGAGAATCCCGGAGCGGAAGCGGACCGTTGTTCGTGATATTTGGGAAACAAAATCAATTTGCAAAGAAGGAAAAACACAGGGGAAAAATTACCTTTGAACAACGTTTCTTCAACTTTTTCCTAACGAACACAACCACTGAATCTTCCTAACTATCCTCTTGGGTTTCGAGATCACGCTTGTGGGACCATTTCCTTGGAACGAGAGGGAGAGTTTGAGAGGGATCGATTGAGAGAGAAGAATGAGAGTTCTCTTCTCATCTTGTTCTGTAACCATTGCAGAACTTCTGCAGAAAACCAGTGACGTGGGGAGTTACCCCACGTCACATAACTCCCCACTCCCCTGCAATAATGCAGGGGAGTTAAATATTAATATTAATAATTAATATATATAATATATATATAATAATTAATATATAATTAATTAATTAATTAATTTAATCATATTAATTATTAATCTAATTAATAATTAATATATATATATATATATCAAATAAATAATTAACCCCTAATTATTTATCACATGAATAGAATCATATTCTAAAACATTTCTCTCGTATAACCTATAGTTCTAATGTACATCTTATGCACATTATTTTTAACCTAGAGTTTTAATATGAATCTTACTCATATTAATTTTATTTGAATCTCATTCAAATAATTTCTCTCATAGTATATAGTTTTAATTTAGAATCAAATATATATTATAATGTATCAATATACATTTATTCCGTTGAGCAATTTGAACAGTTCAAATTCTTCCAAAACCTAGATCCTCGTTTTACCCGTTATGAGCTAGCAAGGGGACCTAATGGACCTACAAATCCGAAGCTCCAACGATACGAGATTAATCGGTCAAACTCATTTACCGAGTTAATAAACATTCGTTAACTACAGGTCATTCCACTAAAGACCCGCAGTTGCACTCTTCTCACTGTAGAATGTTTTCGTGCCCACGGATATACGACCATTAATGACAAGTCAATCCTTCACGAGTGCTCGTAACTCAAGTTGGGTCAAATTACCGTTTTACCCCTGAGTTACATCTTACTCCTTAAATACCACAGCTCCTCTAATGAACAACCCAGTTATGGTCCGACCAATAACCGGAAGTCCCTCTCAGGCCAATGAGAGGGTGGGGCCCCTTGTTCAAGTCCCGGAGTCAGCATTTAAAAGAACACTCATCTACTCCCCTAAAGTCGGGGAGGAGTGAATTCCATCTTGTGAAGTTATGTTTCCACCTCCCCACACGGTCTCGTCCCCAAAATGTTAGGAATATTAAGTCGGCAACTCGGGCCACTCTCACCCATACAGATCAAAGGTCGAGCCCTCACGGGCAGGAGTCCATAATTCACTTAAGATTGAGAATGAGTTGTATGGTCATCCTAAGAAACAACAATTTATTAGTTAACGGTGTTACATATAAAGATTGACTATTTCATGGTCCGGTCTTATACAAACTCATTGTATAGGATACCCCCACTCGCATGTCTCCACATGAACGACCTGGATCGAGTCGTCTATAACCTTTACATAGTGGACCGTATCCATAGTGTTGCCAGGATAAGGTACCCAGCCTTATCCATATACTATAGACCCTTTAGGTTATTCACGGGACATTATCCACTTGTATATCAGGGTATATCAAATATATACCTCGTATATAAGAGGTATATCAAATATATATCTAGTATATCAAATATATACCCAGTACATATACTCTCCCGCTTACACTAAAATAACCTCGGATATTTAGTTTATTGGATTCTGGACAATGCAATGCTATGAATTCAATAACAAATTTATTGAATATACATTTGTTTTTACAAAATACAAACTACGAGTTTAGGGCAACACACCCAACATGCCTCTCTTGTGGCTTCGAGGTTATTTAGAATTTGCCTCAGCACCACTGTTATCACAATAAAGTGTGATGGGCAAGTTCATGTTTGGAACGACTTCCAAATCTGTCAAGAACTTTCTAAGTCAAACCGCCTATTTTGCTGCTTCACAAGCTGCAACATACTCAGCCTCCATGGTGGAGTTTGCGATGCATCCTTGTTTGATGCTTCTCCAAACTACCGCTCCTCCGTTAAGAGTGAATACTGACCCCGACGTGGATTTCCTTGAATCCTTGTCTGTTTAGAAGTCAGAGTTAGTGTATCCTGTAAGGATACTTGGATTTCCTTGAATCCTTAGCGCCATACATGAGCTTGTAGTCCCTCGTTCTCCTAAGATACATGAGGGTTCCCTTAACAACAGTCAAGTGATCATATCCTAGGTTGGATTGGTACCTACTGAACATCCCTACTGCATAGCAAATGTCAGGCCTAGTGCATAGCATAGCGTACATTAGGCTGCCTACTGCTGAAGCATAGGGTATACGTCTCATATCCTCAACCTCTTGAGGTGTCTCAGGACATTGTTCCTTAGACAGATGAATTTCATGCCTGAAAGGTAATAAGCCTTTCTTGGAATTCTGCATCAAATATCGAACAAGCATCTTGTTTATATAAGTTGCTTGAGATAGGGCTAACGTTTTGTTCTTGCGATCCCTTATAATTTGGATGTCAAGAACATACTGAGCTTCTCCCAAATCCTTCATTTGGAACTCAGTCGCTAGCCAATTCTTTATGTCAGTGAGGTATCCTACATCATTCCCAATGAGTAGGATATCATCCATGTACAACACTAAAAAGACTACAGTGTTGTTGACGACCTTCTTGTATACACAAGGCTCATCAACGTTTTGGTCAAAACCATAACATTTGATCGCAGTAATGTTCCAAGATCGAGATGCTTGTTTCAGTCCATATATGGACAATTTAAGCTTGCAAACATTTTGCTCTTGACCTTGAGTTATGAACCCTTCGGGTTGAGACATATAAATACTTTCTTTAAGATTGCCATTCAGAAAAGAAGTCTTGACGTCCATTTGTCATATCTCATAGTCATAATATGTGGCAATGGACAAAAGTATTCTAATGGACTTAAGCGTAGCTACAAGGGAAAAGGTTTCTTCATAGTCCACCCCTTCCTTTTGTGTGTAGCCTTTTGCCACAAGTCTCGCCTTATAGGTCTGTACCTTTTCTTCGGCGTCTCGTTTTCGCTTATAGATCCATTTGCACCCTATGGGTTTTATCCCGTCAGGTTGATCTATAAGTTCCCAAACGGAATTGAAGTACATCGACTCGATTTCTAGGTCCATTACTTTGACCTATTTGTCCTTCTCAGTATCTTCCATTGCCTTTTCGTAGGTCAATGGATCCTCGACGCCGTCATCAGGTATGACAACTTAGGTTTCAGTTAAACCCACGTAGCGGTCAGGTTGTGACACAATCCTCCCACTACGTCGAGGCACCCTCAATACTTGAGGTGGATATGACTGACGTAATGTAATGGCTTCATCAACAACTCTTGTTGTAGTGCCAGTTTGATCAACAACTCTAGTTTCGTGTTTGTAGCCTCTTTGAAAATCTCGTTAATCACTATCTTACTTCATGGTTTATGATCTCGAACGTGGTTTTCTTCCAAGAAAGTGGCATTTGTCAAAACAAACACTCTGTTTTCTTGAGGATCGAAGAAGATACCACCTCTCGTCTCTTTAGGGTAACCTACGAATAGACATATTTTTGAACGAGGTTCCAGTTTCTTTGGGTTAGTCATGAGCACGTGTGCCGGGCATCCCCAAATGCGGAAGTGACGTAAAGTAGCTTTACTACCCTTCCATAGCTCAAAGGGTGTTTCCGAAACACTCTTTGATGGAACTACGTTCAAAATATAAACCGCAGTCTCCACTGCATAACCCCAGAACGAGTTAGGCAACTGAGCATAACTCATCATTGATCGAACCATGTCCAACATGGTTCTGTTTCTCCTTTCTTATACACCGTTTTATTGATGTGTACCAGGGGCTGAGATTTGGGACGGGATTCCATAATCTATCATATAGTCCTGGAATCTCAAGTTCATATACTCTCCACCCTAATATGATCGAAGTGTTTTAATGGTTTTACCTAATTGATTTTCAACTTCAGTCTTGTACTCTTTGAACTTTTCAAGGGCTTTAGACTTATGTTGCATTAGGTATAAATAAGCATACCTTGAATAATCATCTATAAAAGAGATGAAGTATTCAAACCCTCATCGAGCTTTAATATTCAATGGACCACAAAGGTCTGAATGTATAAGTTCTAAGGGTTCTTTGGCTCGATAACCTTTTCCAGTAAAAGGTCTTTTAGTCATCTTGGCTTCAAGACAAGACTCACATGGTGGTAAAGAATCGTCTTCTAACTCACTTATAATGTCATTCTTAACCAACCTCCCAATCCTATTGAGATTAATGTGACCTAATCTTAAGTGCCAAAGATAGGTAGTTTCTTTTTTAAAAACTTTTTGCCTTTTATTTTGAGTTCTAGCATTTTTAAACAACTCGGTATTTAAAACTGCTTTAGTTATTGTTGGTCTTAGCACATACAAGTTGTTTTCAAGCAAAGCAGAACAAATATTAACACCATTTCTTGAAATGAACGCTTCATTCAAATTAAATGAAACGGAATACAACTGTTCTAACAAACAAGAAACTGAAATTAAGTTCCTTTTAATTTTAGGAACCACGTACACATTATCTAATAATATATACATATTCTTGTTTGTAAACAACTAGAGTTCCGCTACCACCACAGTTGAGACGACCTCTCCCGTTCCGACCTTGAGAGTCATCTCTCTGGCGTCAAGCTGCCTCCAGGAACTAATTCCCTGAAATGAAGAACAAACGTGATTAGTGGCTCCTGAATCCAGTATCCAGACGACGTCATCATTCTCCACTAAACATGTTTCCAAAACAAGTAAATCATATTTACCTTCGTTTGCTTTCTTCTTTTCGGCCAAGTAATTTGGCCAGTTGCGCTTCCAATGCCCGTAAATATTGCAGTGGAAACACTTTCATTTCTCTACAACCTTGGCCTTGCCTTTCTTGGCAGCGGCAGCAGCGGAGTGAAGTTTAGACCCTTTACTAGAAACCATCTTCTTAAAAGTCTTACTTTTAGAAGAAGAGGGCGCAGACTTGGTTCCAGAGGACAAACCTTGATTGAACCTCTTTGAGGTGGCAACATTTGCCTCCACTTATTGTCCCTTACTCTTCATAAGAGACTGAAAAGTCTGCATCTCGTTTAAGAGCGTGGTAAGAGTGTACTCCAGCTTATTCATAACCGCATTGCTACGGAATGGAAGGAAACTCTTCGGAAGAGATTCCAGAATGAAGCTGACCTGACTCTGCTCGTCTATGACAGCCCCGTCGACTCTGCCACGTTGAAGTGGACCATCAGGTTGAGAACGTGTTCTCGCACTGAGGAGCCCTCCTTCATGCAAGAGTTGTAGATGAACTTAAGGGCTTCATGTCGAGCCTGTGAGGACAGTTGACCAAACATGCTCTGCAGTGAGTCCATAATCTCCTTAGCGGTGACCGTGTCCTCGTGCTTCTTAGCAAGCACATCAGATATGCATGCCAAGATGTAGACCTTGGCCTTGTCATTGACCTTGATCCACCAGTCATAGACGTTGCGCACCGCCACAGTGGCGTTAGGCGCAGGAGCTTGAGGACAATCCTCTAGCAAGACGAACTTAAGATGATCTATCACGAGAATAGTGTTTAGATTCGATTTCCATTGTTTGTCATTCTTGCCGTTAAGTTTTTAAGCGGCTAGGAGTGCAATAATGGAAGTAGACATGCGGAAAGTAAAAACAAACCTATATTAGTTTCATGCATTAGCCTTTAAACCCAATCAAATTTTAACAAAAGTAATCAAGCACCCTAACAAAATTGTTTTGCAACGACGCTTCAGTGATTTAGAGCAACAGCCACCGTAAGGCAGACAGGTACTCCTTCACTAAATTGAGACGTTCTCAACTAAATTATATACCAGAATAACTCTTATTCCTATAAACTTTAGTCATCGTTTATTTGGTTAGGAAATTGCTAAGTAACTTAACAACTCCCCGTAAGTGTGACCCATCATTTTCGGACCTCAGAGGTCCACCCCAATAATCCTGCCGTAGGGAAGGAAAATATTGGAGCAAAACCTAAGAGACCCCTATCCATTTCTGGAGTTTGCCTTGGTTTTGATTCCATACAATGAACCCTCTTTAGGGATGGTCGCTCCAGGACGACACGCAGGTCATGTATGAAACCTCACGGTGCAAACCAATGTCGTAGATCGCAGGATGTGTTGTCACACATCCTTCTCCCACTTACTATAAATATTATCTCCATTCACCACGATATTGAACCATGCAAACACCTTCCGTAGGGAGGCCGCGCCCAGGGCGACACGAGGCCGAGCATGGAACTCACAGTTTGAATATAAAGGAGAATGTGAGAGAGAGAGAAAAGTATGTTATATATATTTTGTATATCAAATATATACGTTGTATATTACATATTCTTTTTTGCTCCCACTTAGTATTCTAAGACTAGGATATATTACTTAGATAAATCCCGGCTAAGTGAAATTAACTAAGTGAATTTTTAGTCGGCCCAATATAACTATTATATTGGTATTTGTACATTAATGTTTTAGTTTATTAAAAATTTTAATAAACCAATGACATTATTGCATGTATATAAAATATTGACTAATTCCACCCCCAGGTCGGTTCCCAGGTAGAGGTGTTCACTTACGGTCAGCTTAAATACCTCAACCTAGATAGAACCTTCCTTAGAAATGGTTCCCTTATAGGCAATATTTTATATTTAGTCTTTTATCATTTCAATTTAAACCTGGTTAAAATAAAATAGAAGACAACACCCTAATCATATTAGAAGATATAACCTAAGGTCTAATTAATTTTAACTCCTTTAAAATTAATTAACTTAGACCCTATGTTTGCATGCAATTCTTTATTATAGATTTTAATTTCATACATACATTATAAAACATGAAAATAAAAATGCATACATACATTATAACATTTATAACTATATGATGCATGACCATACATACATACTATATATCAAACATACATATTATGCATGTAACCTATGGTGGGATTTTAAAACTATATGGCATACAATATGCATTATGATTTTAATTAAAATATACATTCATAATGCATAGAATAATTAAATAGCAAAGTTGGAACGGTTTTTGGCACCCTAAGAAAATGAAATAATACAAAGTAAGAAAACCGACAGCATCCGCCCTCGAACCGCGAACCGGAGCCTCGGAACCGCTTCGAAAGACACTAGGGACAGTGCTTCAGCGCCTAAGGGCAGCGCGGAGGCGTCCTGGCGCTACAGTGCATTGCCGTGGAGCTATGTGCTGTCCCCGCAGCGCCATGGCGCTGTCTGCGCAGTTTGCTTCGTCTTTTTCGCTGTTTTCTGCAACTTTTGTCCAATCCGAGTTACTCAAAAGCTCCAATGATACGAGATTAATCGGTCAAACTCATTTACCGAGTTAATCAACATCTGTTAACTACGGGTTACTCCACTAAAGACTCGCAGTTGCACTCTTCTCACTGCATAATGTTTTCGTGTCCATGGATATACGACCATTGATGACAAGTCAATCATTCACGAGTGCTCGTAACTCGAGTTGGGTCAAATTACCGTTTTACCCCTGAGTTATATCTTTCTCCTTAAATAGCACTGCTCCTCTAATGAACAACCCGGTTATGGTCCGACCAATAACCAGAAGTTCCTCTCGAGCCAATGAGAGGGTGGGGCCCCTTGTTCAAGTCCCGGAGTCAGCATTTAAGAGAACACTCATCTACTCCCCTATAGTCGGGAAGCAGTGAATTCCATCTTGTAAAGTTATGTTCCCAGCTCCCCACTCGGTCTCGTCTCAAAATGGTAGGAATATTGAGTCGGCAACTTGGGCCACTCTCACCCATACAGATCAAAGGACGAGCGCTCACGGGCACGAGTCCATAGCTCACTCAGGATTGGGAATGAGTTGTTTGGTCATCCTATGAAATAACAATCTGTTAGTTAACAGTGTTACATCTAAAGATTGTCTATTTCGCAGTCTGGTCTTATACAAACTCATTGTACAGGATACCCCCACTCGCATGTCTCCACACGAACGACCTGGATCGAGTAGTCTATAACATTTACAAAGTGGGCCGTATCCATAGTGTTGCCAGGATAAGGTACCTAGCCTTATCCATATACTATAGACCATTTTGGTTATTCACGAGAAATTATCCAATTGTTTATCAGGGGTATATCAAATATATACCCAATATATCAAATATATACCCAGTACACATACTGTCCCGATTACATGAAACAACCTTTGATGTTTAGTTTATTGGATTTTGGACAATGCAATGCTATGAATTCAACAACAAATTTATTGAATAAAACTTTATTGAATCTACATTTGTTTTTACACAAAATACAAACTTCGAGTTTAGGGCAACACACCCAACAGTTTTGGCGTGAGATAGTACGTAACTAGTCTCATAAAATTAGTTTTGATTCGATTAAGGTGTTTCTGAGTTAGTTTCTAACCCAAGTTTGTTTATTTTTTGATTTAGGAACCCTTCGACGAACTTCGTAGCGCGTTAGGATTTTGTTGGTAAGTAGTGTTTTACTTGAGGGGATTGGTTGTTGTGTGTTGATATGAAATGGTTGTTTGGTTGTGTGTCTATGTGTGATATTTACATGATTGCTTGTGGTTGTTATCATTTAGTAAACGTCATTGCTGATATAATTGTTAATATATCTTATAAATACACTTGGTTGTGTGAATAAATTGTAAACTCATAATCTTTGATGGCTATGTTGGATTTGTTGTTACTTTCTTATTGGGTTTTGTGATGAAAATTGTGTTAGTTGTTCTCGTACTATAATTTGTTATTTCGAAAGCATATTGAATATTTGTGTGAAACCTGTTGTGTTGAAGTATGCTGCAGTTAAATATATATTGATTAAGTTGTTGGTTGTGCCTCTTTTGTGAACTATACACGTTGTAGTTGTTGGATCATGCTGGGCTATCTTATGTTGATTGGTACTTACGTATGGTGTCTGTATATCACATATTGGACTGTTATGAGATGATTGATGCATGAGTCATAGCTTAGTAGCATGTTGGACTCTACTGAGAGCGTAACTTCTGTTATGAAGTGAATGAGTGAGTATCAGGTCCAGGGGGCTAAAACATCACTAGTTGGGTATCGAGGCTCTGGGTACAAAGGTCGGGGGTCGATATGCCAGTTTTGGATAAAGATGAGTGTCGATTCCTTAGCTATGCATGGTTAGGGGTTGGCGCAATGAGTCTTAGTGGAAGGCAAGTATTGAGGCTTTGAGAGGAAAGGACAAGGGCCAATATGTTGCCAAGTCATCGATGCTTTAACTATGCATGGTTAGGGGTGGGTGCAACAGTTCGAGGCCTTGGCTATGCGTGGTCAAGGGTCAAACACCAAGCGCTATAGAGAAGTGTCAATGCCTTGGCTATGCGTTGTCAGGGGTCGGTACGACTCGAAGGACTAAGTCTTGGAGGTAAAGGAAAGAGAGCTACTGAGTTTAGAAAAGTGTCGATGCTTGGGCTATGTGTGGTTAGGGGTCGGTATGACTCAAAGGAGTAGGTATCAGAACAAGAAAGAGAACTAGTGAGTTTAGAGAAGTGTCGATGCCTTGGCTATGCATGGTCAGGGGTCGGTACGAGTCGAAGGAGTAAACATTTGAGAAACAGGAAAGCAAACTAGTGAGTTGAGGTGCGATGATGGGTTTGTCTTGTAAGTTGCATGTTTAAATATGTTTATATTTTTATTATGTAAAGCACGATGATTTGTTATGCATGTCGTTTGAACATTCTACGATAAGCATGTTGTTTGGGCTTGACCCTTCAAGTAAGGGCTGCTTACTGGGTACCGTGGTTGTACTCATCCCTCTTTTTCCCTCCAGATTTTGTAGGTAGCAAGCTAACTTCTTGGAATGGTGATGGCGAGGATGAGACTTGGCCAGAAAGACCATTTACTACGGCGTTGTTAATTTACAGTTTGAGTAGGATAGTTAGAGTTGTTTCTTTGTGGTTTGAGTCTGCTATTTGATTAATAATTTGATTGTCAAGTTTCATGATCAAAGGATGTTTTAAGGTTGTCAATTCATTATTCTTTTTAGAATATTAATTTTGTTAACTACTTGAACTGTGGGACTGTAACCTACTTAGGATACTTATGAATACATTTGTTTAAGTTGAACTTGAGTTAGTTTCTGCTTCGTTGCCTTTCGAGATGTTAATATTCGTTTAGTGGATGGTTTATGGTTAGTAAAAGTTTCTTTGAGAAGTTTGGATAAGGTGAAGTTGATATTAAATGGATTATCTGTAAAGGATTGGAGTTTTGGTTAAATCTTTAGTGTTGTTTTGTTTGTTCAAGCTCTCGTGAATGTTGAAATCAGAGTAGTGTAGATCCTGGAGATTGAAATATTTGATGTGTGGGGTATAGATTTTATGGGTCCATTTCCATCTTCTAATGGTAAGCTTTATATATTGTTAGCAGTAGATTATGTTTCGAAATGGATAGAAGCCATTGCAACTGCTACCAATGATTCCAAAGTTGTCATTCGTTTTCTGCAAAAGCACATTTTTACGCGTTATGGAACCCCGCGTTGTCTGATAAGCGATGGGGGGGCTCATTTTGTGAATAGGTCTATGCAAAAGTTGCTGACTAAATACAATGTGCGTCATAGGGTTGCAACAGCATATAATCCCCAGTCGAATGGGTTAGCCGAAATATCTAATAGGGAGATAAAAAACATTTTAGAAAAAACTGTAAATCTTAACCGTAGGGATTGGTCTTTTAAGCTTGATGATTCACTTTGGGCATATAGGACAGCATTTAAGACTCCCCTCGGCATGTCCCCCTATAGGCTAGTTTTTGGAAAAGCATGTCATTTGCCTCTTGAGCTAGAATATAAAGCATTTTGGGCTACTAAGAAATTAAATTTTGATTTGTTAGCTGCAGGTGAAGCGAGAAAGTTACAATTGTTGGAATTAGAAGAACACAGGCACTTTTCTTATGAGAATGCTAAGTTGTTTAAGGAAAAAACTAAACAGTGGCATGATAGGCGTCTTCGGCCGAACAATCTTCAAGAAGGTGATCTGGTTCTGTTATTCAACTCTAGGTTGAAACTTTTCCCTGGAAAACTTAAGTCTAGATGGTCTGGTCCCTTTCAAATTTTTAAAGTCTACCCATATGGGGCAGTGGATCTAGTTGACTCTAAGGGAAATGTTTTTAAAGTAAATGGGCAGAGACTTAAGCCGTATTTTGGAGAACCAGTGGATAGAGGAAAAACCTCTATTCAACTTTCAGGTCAATAAATTTTTGCGAAAAATGTTTTTTCCTTCTTATCCGTTTTTGAAAGAACAAAAGTAAAGGAAGGAAGTCTTTGTATCTTGTATTTTCTCTTTGTTTCATTATAAAGTTTTTCTTATTAAGAGAATGTTTTTGAAAACGTTGAAAAAAAAAAGAAAGAAAAAAAAATGTTGAAAAAAAAAAAAGAATTACGCAGGCGCCTGGCGCCTGCCCTTTGCGAAAATAAATCACGCAGGCGCCTGGCGCCTGCCCTGTTTTTCCAGCATTTCGAAAACTCTCAGGTTCGAGAAGTCATGCAACATATCTACAACTTAAGGGCTTCATTGGATTTTGCGGTTTTACCTTCATGGCCTCCAGCGCTAGCTGCTATCCTTGGTCATCCATCTTCCAGTACCGACACTGATCCTAGTCCACAACCTCCGACTTCATGAAGGGGAGGTTCCTTCTTTGCTATTTTTTGTGTTTTATTCTTTTGGTTAATGACGTAGTTTGCATATTCTAGCATTACTACGCATGTTTTTTTTGTATTGATTATGTTTCGAGCTCAGTTGAAGCATGAATAAATTAGTATCGTTTATCTTCTGATCACTTAAAGTATGCCTTCACTTAACCTTAGTTTAGCTTTTCACATGCCTATTTTGAAGCATCTGTGCTGTTCATGTGATTTCATGTCGATGATGATTATAAGAGATTGTTGAGTTTTCTGTTCTATGCCTGACTAAGCTTTGAGCTATTTCCTTTGTTTATGTGATAAACTCATTTTCTTTTATGTCTTTTTGATCTTTACAGACTTTAAGCTTTTTCTTTGCCCCTATATAGGAAGTCCTTGTCCTTTTTACTGTTAAGCCTTTTTCATCCGATGCAAAAGTCTTTTCCCAGTGAGGACACTGTCTCTCTTAAGTTTGGGGGGGACAGTCGTTGTGTCAGTCGTTGTTTCAGAAAGATAAGGTGTTATTTATATTTAAAATATCATGCTATTTTCTTTTGAAAAAGAGTCAGTTGGAAAGAAAGAAAATGTTGAAAAAGCACTTTGCTTAAAAAAAAAAAAAAAAAACGAAAGAAAGAAAGAAAGAAAAAAAAAGTTGCAAAAGAGTAAAAAGAGTCTTGTTGAGAGAAAATAAGAGTGGGGAAAAGACTTGTGTTAGAAAGAAAAGAGCGGTAAAAACAATAAGAGTTAAAGAAAATGTATTTATGATTCCCGAGTCCTACTGTAGACACCCATTTAGTTTTAGGTTGGGTGTTGACTTTGAAAATAGCAGTAAAGATGGTGATAAGTGACTTCGTGTTTCTCATTGTCGTCGTTTTATGACCTAGCTGTTAGTTCAGAGTCTTTCTACGAGTAGCTGTGGTTGAAACCGATGTTAGTGTGTGAAAACCTCAGGGGCTAGTAGCCGGTCTTTCAGATGTAAAAGTCTTAGTGTAAAAAGGGAGTGTGCAGATTCCTTAGGGGTATTTGAAAACGTTTTTTGTTTTTGAAAGGAAAAAGGATTTTGAAAGAGAAAGTTTTTATCATTTCAAACTTGGTTTATAGTGACTAAGTTTACAAAGGCAATAGAATGGTAGGCTTTGACATCTTTTCCCTGAGACAATTTATGATTGAACATCTCGGTTGCTTTTGCTTTTCCTTGTCCATGTGTTAGAAAGCTGATTAAAGTTGCTAAGTTTTGCTTGAGGACAAGCAAAAAGTTAAGTTTGGGGGTGTGATTACGCTTGTTTACATGCGTAAAAAGAAGGTTTTAGATGCTGTTTTTACAATGTTTCAGCTTTGTTTCGGATTTTTCTCGATCGTTTGAGTTCCAATTCATGCAAAATTCATATATTATGGTTTGTGGTTGGCTTATATTGTATTTATGACATTTTAGGACCATTTGGGAGTGCAAATTAATCAAAAGAAGCAAAAAGACGAAAAAAGCATCATGGGAGGCGCCAGGCGCCTGGGAAGCCTGCAGAAAAACTGGTTTTCTTCCAACTTTGCCCTTAATGAAACGCGTCTTCCAATGCGTTTTGGTGGTTCCAACCGATGCATACGTGTAGAAGAAGTGTTCCACTATCAGTTTGAGCACGATTTGGTCAGTCAAAAGAGTTGGAAATGGGTGATTCACCATCGTTTTAGGACCTACCTAACCAATTCTGCACAGCTATAAATTCCAGCAACTTCTCCACCAAATTCATCAAGCCTTGCTTCCTTCTCTTGATCATTTTTAGTGTTTCTTTGTTGCTTTCTAAGTACTTTTGAGTTGCTTTCATTAGTTGCTTTTGGTTTTTAAATCCCGAGTACTTTACATTCCTTTATTGAGCTTTGTTTTGTTTCCATTTGTACTTAGTTATTTTCTACTTATTCAAATATATAAAAATCCAGCACTTTGCTTATCTTCCCTTTGCCTTTACTTTATTTTTAGTTAAGAGAGTTGTGTTTTTGGAGGAAAGAGCACGTGACACTCCCCCTTGCTTGAAAGAGAAGGGCGAAGCTCTCAATCCCGATAAAAACTCTCCGTTAGTAACTTTTGTTTTTCACACATGCATTCCACATTCAACCGTTTTACTTGCTGTATTTTCTTCAATATGTCTTTCTAAATTCCCGTCTCTAGCCCGGTTATGGATAGTTAGCCTTTTATGTCTAAAAAGGGTTGCTAAGAAGTAGTGTTTTTGCTTTCCATTCATTGCTCAACATGTTTTCCCAAAAAGTTAGGATTTAGAGAAGGCCACTGTAAGTCTTAACAAGTCAATACTGAAAAGGTTGCTTATTTGCATTGTTGAGTGGTTAAACCGAGGAGAGGAGCGCCTTAGACATAAGGGTTCCGCTTAAGTAGCCTAGACATAGGACCTTAACCCGAGGTTGCGACTATTTCCATCCTAAAACTAAGATATATCTCATAATAGACATATTAGGGAATGTCTTAGGACTTTGAACTTGCTTAGACATAAGTCAAGTGAGAAGCGTAGTCGTTGGTTTCTAAAGTAAAAAGCATATTGTCCTTAGCATGTCCTTGATTCTTTGTTGGCTAACTTGAAGTAGTTCGGGCTAGGTTTTATCATTCTAAGTCCAAATCCCAAATCCAAACCATTATTTGTGACCACTTCCCATTTTACAAGAATCACTCATTCCAACATTCACTATTCTTTAAAACTTTAGAGTTTGGAAATTGTTTAGAAGTCCTTAAGGATCGATACTTGGATACTCCATCCATTTTATATTACTCTGACAGGTGTGCGCTTGCATCTATATAATTGTTACCACGCTTAGCGCGTGCGTTCAGCATAAACGCCCAGTCACATACTTCCAAGCCCATACGGTGGTGGTGCTCACTAACTTGCCCCTAAAAAGCATCTTCCATAAGCCAGAAGCTTCTGGTCGCCTAATGAAGTGGGCAATGGAGTTAAGTGAGTACGACATCCAGTTTGAACCCAGAACTGCGTTGAAAGGACAAGCCGCGGCAGATTTCATAGCCGAGCTCACACCACCCTCCGAGCTGCGGGAGTCTGACCTACCTTGGATAGTCTATGTCGACGGATCCTCCAATGAGAAGGGGTGCGGAGCCGGGGTCCTCTTGCTCGGACCAGGAGGTGAGCGATTTGAGTATGCCTTGCGGTTTAGCTTCCGGACTTCTAACAACGAGGCAGAGTATGAAGCATTTATTGCCGGCCTGCGACTCGCTCGAGCATTGGGGGCCTCTTGTGTTAAGGTCTTCAGTGACTCCCAGCTGGTTGTGAGCCAGATCAAGGACGAATACCAAGCCAAAGACACCCGAATGGAGAAGTATTTGGGCAAGGTCAGATCATGCCTCGCCCAGTTTCGAACTTACGAGGTAAGCCGGATTCCGCGAGCAGAAAATTCTAATGCTGACGCCTTAGCCAGGTTAGCATCGGCGTACGAGACCGACCTCGCCAGGTCGGTCCCCGTCGAGATCTTAGATAATCCTTCGATCTCGGAGCTAGATCAGATGGAGATCGGCGCTCCAGAATCCTCGTGGATGGACCCGATCGCGGACTTCATTAAGGGCAACTCACCACAAGACCCCAAGGAGCGCAGAAAGTTGGCAAGGCGGGCAGCTCGGTTCGTGGTTCGAGATGGGGCATTGTACCGACGTGGCTTTTCCCTGCCTCTATTGAGATGCCTAACCCCTGAAGAGGGCCTGTACGTCCTCAGAGAGATCCACGAGGGGGTGTGCGGCAATCACTCGGGCGCCCGGTCACTGTCAGCCAAAGTGATCCGACAAGGATATTATTGGCCGACCCTCAGCCAGGACGCCAAGAAGTTCGTTAGAACTTGCGACAATTGCCAACGCTACGGAACCATAATCCGCCAACCTCCCGAGCTGCTCACCCCCATCTCGGCCCCGTGGCCATTCGCGCAGTGGGGGGTAGATATCATTGGTCCTTTCCCTTTGGGCAAGGGCCAGACCAAGTTCGCTGTGGTTGCGGTGGATTACTTCACCAAGTGGGCCGAGGCCGAGGCGCTCTCCCACATAACGGAATCCAGGGTCACGTCCTTCGTATGGACGAATATCATATGTCGCTTTGGTATACCGCAGGCCATAGTGACAGATAATGGGAAGCAGTTTGACAACGCCAAGTTCAAAGACTTTTGCAGCAAACTTGGCATAAGTCATCTCAGCTCGTCCCCCTCACATCCGCAAGCAAATGGGCAGGTGGAGGCGGTCAACAAGATCATTAAGCGAGGCATCAAACTTAGACTGGACTCCAAGAAAGGCAGGTGGGCCGAGGAGCTACCAGAGGTTCTATGGTCGTACCGGACCACCCAACGAGAGTCGACGGGTGAGACCCCGTTTTCCCTAGCCTTCGGCTCCGAAGCTGTAGTCCCGGTTGAGATCGGCATGCCATCTGACAGAGTAGAATATTATGAGCCTACGACGAATGAGGATGGGCTGCTCCTCAACCTCGACTTGTTGGAAGAAAGAAGAGCAATGGCCCAGCTACGCCTGACGGAATATCAGGGCAGAATGGCCAGACATTACAATGCCCGCGTCCGACCTCGAGCCTTTCAGGTCGGACATCTGGTCTTAAGGAGGGTCCAAACGCATGTGGGTGCCCTTGACCCGGCCTGGGAGGGCCCGTTTGAGATCAAGGGCATAGTCCGACCTGGGACGTACATATTGGCCGATCTGAAAGGAGACGTCCTCGCGCACCCGTGGAACGCGGAGCACCTGAAGCGTTATTATCCTTGAAATGACAAAAGGATTTTCAATGCACCTGTAAAGACTGTTCCAAAGGAATTATGATCGGAATAAGTGTGATGATTTAATTTCATGCTTCCGAGTTCGACAAGAAATTAAATGGGGGACACGGACTCCCACGCGATCGCATTCCAGCAGTTGGTTCAAATTCAATCCTTCGCAGCCTAAGGGTACGAGGTGCGATGTCAGAACCGCTGACGAACTTAAAATTCAAACCTTCAAGGCAAAGGGGGCGATGCGGAAAGTTCAAAATGATTGAGCCTCCGAACTTTGGGGTACGAGGAGCGATATGAAGAATAGCTACGGACTTAGGATTTTAGCCTTTTTACCTTTTTTCAATTAAGGGTGAAATGTAAAAAATCCAGAGTTGGTGCAATGTATTGAACATTAAGAGATTCAAACTCAAACTTTCAAGTTATGTTAATTAAAGGCGCGACTTCAAAAGTAGGAGGTGCGAGGTGACGTTAGCTGCAGTTCAAAGGAGAAGCAAAGAAAAGCGGTTGCCAACAACAAAGTGGAAGCCAATGGGAGTCTCTTTATTGAATGAAGAGCAGAGCCAAGGCTTATAGACCTTGCAGCTCTGCCCTGACACTTACAAAAAAAAGGAAGAAGAAAAGGGGGGTTGCCTAAGAGTCTGCTGGGGGAGCGCCCTCCTGAGGAGAGCCGACCTGGTCCTCTTCGGGATCGGAGTAGTCAGAGTCCAGATCCCTGACATACTGATCCACCAATGTTTGGGGGCCAGGGGTGCCGCCAGGACCAGACGCCCACTTCTCGGCATACCTCCTTTTCAGACCGCTGAGATCGATCTGAAGGTCGGGCATGTCGGAAGCAATGCCCTTCATGAGGAACTTGAAGCCCGCGTCGGAAAAATCTTTGGCAAATCCATCGAAGTCAGGATGTTGCCTAAACGCTTCCTCTAGTAGGACTCCATTGTTGAGGCGCTCCTTCGCCGTCTCCAGCTCGGTTGTCGCATGCTCCAGCTCCTTATCTTTCGCTTCGAGCGCCTGGAGCATGTCGTCCTTTTCCTTCAGGAGCTGGAACTTCTCCCTCTCCAGGCCCCTGGTAATAGCGTGGGCAGCTAGGAGTTGGGCCTTGCGCCTGTCCTCTTCCTTCCTCAGCAGCTCGACCTGAGACTCCACCTCGGCTTTCAAAGTCTCCACCTCAGAGTGAGCCTTCAGCAGCTCATCCTTCATGGTGGAGGAAGCAGCCTCCAAGGCAGCGGAGAACTCCTCTTTCTCCCTCGCTACCAGAACTTCCCTCCCATCCAGCTCGGCCTTGACAGCCAGAGCTGATTGAATGGAAGCAACGAACGCCTGCGAAATGGTACAAGGGAAAAGTTAGATCGAACTACCTGTTGGGCGAAATCAAGCAAAAATGGGGCACTAGTCTGACCTCGGCGGCGTAGTCGATGTTCCTCTGCAGAACGGACCCAGGGGCGCTCACAAATTTGGACGTCCTCCTCAGGCAGCGGTCCAAACTTGCAGCTGAGATGCGGGACACCTGGTCCCTCACCCCGGAACTTGACGGCTCAATTCTGAACCGTGCCGTCACGTCGGACGTCCCGCCCATCCTGGCCGCAGGATCGTCCACCCGATCTGCAAAACCTGCAGGCAAGACCCTGCAAGCTCCGACCTCCGAGGAGGAGATCGCCTTCTTCTCCTTCCTGCGCTTCGGAGGGGCTTCCTCCCTCGCCTCCTCGCCCAAAGGCGGGGCGTCCGCCGCCTCGGTCTGGGCGTCCACCGCCTCGGTCTGATCCCTGGGGCGCTTCTCCCTCGAGGGACCCCCAGAAGACTCCAGCTCGATCACCAGGGCTGGATCTTCCGAGGCAGGCCCTACCACGACAGGGGTGGCAGTTTTCGAACTCTGGGCAGCCTCAAGAGCATGGGCTCGACCCTTAGACTTGCGCTTCACGCCGCTTGCAAATCCGCAAACCATGGCTGCGAAATAAAAACAAGGGTCAACACAAGGTTAGAGGAAAAAGGGGGAGGCAAGCTCGGCATACTGAGTTCAGAGTTCAGTCTTGAGGATTCAATGGGACGAACTGCAGGGTTGTAATCTAGCAGCCCGGACTCAAGCAGCAGTTCGTCGGTCACCAGGGTTCCGACCTTCCTACCCCTCGGAAAGCGCTCCTTGTAGTATTTCAGCGTATCGAAGGAGGCTTGCGTAAGCTCGGGGACTGGTCGGATTGAAACTGCACGAAGACAAAATCCGAGTTAGACCTGAATGACAGAAGAAAATTACGAAAAGTAAGAACTATTTCGTACCTAGGTTCCCAAACCTAGTGGGGACGTCAAAGAAGGAACGACCTGACTCGTCCTTCGTGAGCCATTCCCCGGAAGCATAGAACCACTTCCTCACCCATCCCTTGATGGAGGTCGGCCCCTTAACTATGCCGTCTGCGCCTTTCCTTGCGCACATATAGAACCGACCAGGCTTCTTAGCTATCCTCTTCGCCTCGAAGCACGCGAGGAGCTGGTCTACGTCCAACAGCTCGGCCTCCTCACTATCCCGAGCTCGTAGCCAAAAGAGGATGACCAGAGCGAAAATGACACCCCACCCATTGGGGGCCACTTGAGCCGGAGCCAACCCAGTCCGGAAGAGAAATTCTTGGACAAAAGGGTGAAGGGGAAGTCTGAGGCCATACTCAAACATTTTGAAGTAGAGAGTGACCCATCCCTCTGGAGGATTGTCAGCCCTCTCCCCCTCCTCCGGAAGCCTGAGGAGGATGTTCTCAGGGATAGCGAACCCCCTACGAAGGGATCCGAGGTAGTGCTCAGGTATCCTAGAAGGGTATTCCAAGCCCTGACCTGAAGTGGAGGCGTCACTATCCTCCCCGTCATCGGAGATTCTAAAGTTTTCTATCTTCTCGAGCTCGGACTCTAACCTACGAGCTAACTCGGATCCTAGGTTGCTACTAATAGAGGACGACATGGCAATTACGTTCGAAAGAAAGAGGGAAGAGACCGACCTACCAAGGGTTCGAGCTGCCTTCAGATCGAACTCCAAGAATTCAAGGAACGTAAGGTATGAACTGAAGGATTGGGGGCATTTATAGCCCGCCGGAGGAATTTCCCCACCGTACACGTGTAATCAACGAGCGGCTAGGATTCTCTCCGAGATCCGAAGCGTCGGAATATTTGAATATTCCGACGATAAATCTTCCGCGACGATTGTATTTTCCCACGAATAGGAAGTCGCCACGTGTCCAAAGCAAGTCGAATGAACTTCTCTGCCAGGTCGGGATCGGACCAGACAGAGAGGGGGCCAGTGTTTGGGGATGAAAATACCCTGGACACGTGGAAGACCCCTATTGGTACTCCAAGATGGTCCATGAGTCATGCCCAGCTCGGATAGCCGAGATGGCTGCCACCAACGCCGATGAAAGCTTAAGTATGAGGGCCGAGGTGAACCTGGCCCAGGTCTGACCTACCGGGGAGCTCGGTAGAGGCCGATGTGAGCAACTGTCCGCGGCGTGATTATCGGGCGTAACCGTCGGTCCCGAGATCACCGGGTGTAACCGATGGTCCCGAGATTACCGAGTGTAACCGTCGCAAGATTAGCGGGACCATCACCCATAAGTAGAGGACCTCACTCCCCGATCAGGTACGATAATCTGGCTTGGAACTGAACTTGGAATCCGACCTATACTGACTTGATCGTCGGAGTGCTCACCTTTTTGTGCAGGTCCGCCCAAAGGTTCAGGTCGGTACGGAGGCCGAGTTCGAGCTACAATCAGGAACACACTGTTGTGCACATCTTTGCATAAACATGCTTAATTTTTTTAATTTAAAAATTCATCACCTTCAACCATCCCGGGCAAGAATAATTCCCTGTTTACCTTTATCCTTGGATGACATTTGCTGTCACTAAGAGTGTTGCTGACTTCCCTCGGAATTCATGTCGATTGTCTTGGCCTTTAGATCTTAGTCGTCCCCACATACGACGCCAACTATTGATGTAGAAATTGAGCATCTTGAGATTATGTCAAATTCGCACCAATCTTCTAGAATAAAAGGGATCGATGAAAACTACAAAACCAAATAACACTAAATATTAGAGTGCTCTTGCCACACAGGTTACGATGCTTAAGTTTGAATCGGAGTAGTCGAATATGAAGAGTAGGGTGTTTTTGCATACCTATAGGGTTTAACTTAATGTTATATTTATAGAGGGAAAAACCTAGAGTCACTTGGATATGTTATCTAAATCTAGGAAAAATCTTGAGGCCATCAAGATATTTCTCCTCTTGAATATAAAATATCTTCTCTTTTGAATTCTAAGGGAATTCGACTGGTAGAAAAGAGGGATTTCCTCATCCATAACAATAATATCAATTAATTTATTAACATTTTTATTATAAATTTTGTATAATTATTAATTTACAATGTTATAAATCTATAATATATTATATTTTAAATATTTTGATTTTATCAGAGATAAAATAAGTTTATAACATGAAATAATATATTTACCAAAGTTTTTATTTTTTTAATTTAATTCTACATTTTAAAGTTTCAAATTTAAAATCGGAAAACACTAAAAACATAAAACTATTGTCTTCAGAATTTCAATCCTTGGACTACAGTATTTGGAAGCAGTTTTAAAAAACAAATCTGCCAAAACGAATAAATAAATAGAATTGGAATTGCCAACCAAACAACCACTTATAATTTTGTCAATAGTTGGACTTGTTAATGAAGAAGCCTATTTTTAAATTACTAAATTACCCATGTAATATACTTTTTTTATAAACAGAAAAAAAAAATATACAAGATAGCATCTAAAAATATGGCAGAAATCTTGATTTACATCCATAAAAAATCATCCACTTTCTTTAATAAAATATTCTTTGAAAATTCAGACCAAGCTAACAATTTTTTGCCTGCCCCAAAAGAAACACAAAGAAGAAAGAGCCTTTGTCAAGCAAAAGCTCTAGTTTTTAGCGATTTTTTACGCGATTATTCATCGCTGCTGACGAGAATCTCCTGTTTTTAATATGTTTTCCGGTGACTATTTACCGCAGCCGACGAAAAGCTCCAATTTTTAGTGATTTTTCGGCGATTATTCATCACAACCAAAGGAAATCTCCTATTTTAGAGTGTTTTCTGAGGAATATTCACTGCGGCCAATAAGAAGCCCTGGGTTTTAGCTATTTTCTGGCGATTATTCACCACCGCGGACGATAATCTCCTTTTTCAGCTTGTGTTTTCAGCGATTATTTACTACTTCGACAAGAAGCTCCATCTTTAACTTTTCTTATGTTTTATTTTGATTTTTCTTTCGAACAATTATTCACCGCTGCACCGATGAAAAACTAAGCAATCTTTCTAATATTTTTGACTGTTCACCTGCGTTACTTCACCAGCAACGAGAAGGAACTCGCTTGATATATGGTCCGATTTCATCGCCGTTTTATTCGATTTCAACGGCCATTCAGTGGGAGATTTTGAATTCTAACGTATATACCAATAAGAAGTATATATTATATAACCTTTTCGACGAATACATGTTTATCATACTTTAATTAAATTCGAAAGTATATAACCTAATAGTCTAGTATATACCAATTTAATATATATGTTATATAACACAATGTGGACAAAAAAATCATATTATATAACTCAATACTTAGTACAATCACTAAAAGATATATATTATATAACATAATATTATTATCCTACTATAGCTGGTATATATATTTATAAAAAAAAATTAGTATATACCAACCAGAGGTATATATTATATAACATTTGAGACGAGTATATATTTATCATATTATTATATAATATAATATCTCTGGAATTTTAAAACATCGAAAAATTGATGGATGGCTCGAAAAAATTGGATTCACGAAAAATACGTTAAGTTGTTGTCATAGGTTTGAGAAACATAATAATGGCATTAAGTAAAAAAAAAAAAAAAAAAAAGTGAACCAATGTAAAGTCGTTAGATGTTTGAACAAAAAATATATAAAGCCGTCGAGAGTAGAGCAAGAAAAATAAGAACTTAAAAAATATGATGAAAATTTGAGCAATCTGTGGTGATTATATACACGGAAATGGAAAGAAATGGAAATGGAAAAGAAATTATTTACAAAATATAATAAAAACATATGGAATATTCCATGGCCATAAATTAAATAGGAAAACATGTCATAATTGTAATATATACCCATTTCAAAATAAATAGCTCGGAAAGTTATAAAGTAAACGTTAAAATATGATATTAATTAAGGGCAATATTGGATAGAAAATGGAAATTAAAATCTCGAAGTCTAGATTTACAAAATTTAGAAAAAAAAAATTGACATGTGAAATAACATCGCTAAATTGAGCCATTTGAGATCATTTCCATTTTCTAGAGTTTAGGGATATAAAATTGAAAGTTTAGGCTCCTTTGGTAAGGTTACTATTTTATTTCTTGTTTATTGTTTCCAACCGTTGATAAACATAAGTATTTGGTAAATGTTTTTTAATCTCATCTCTAATTTTTAAAAAATGTTTTTCAAATTGTGTCGGAATGGTAGAAATAACAAAATAGTGTTTCTTATTTCTGCTTCCAATTTTCAAAATTTTTCAAAATATAAATTAAAATATTGATTTATAAATGAATAAAAATATAACATAAAAATTTGAACGTTTAATTTAAAAAGTTAATTTACATATAAAATCTTTCTTCTTTTTTATTTAAAATTTTAGAGGACAACAAACAAAAAGCGTTACCAAATATATTTCAATTTCTTTTTTCAATAAAAAATAAACAACAATAAATAGTTAGTAAATATAGTTTTGTTTTTATTTATTAAAAAAGGAAACAATAAAACAAAACGAGAAACAAGAAATAGAACTATTACCAACCGTCATTTAGAAACTTATTTAGATTGTTCTTAAAGTTTAGGAACCTATTAGACATGATCCTATGGTTTACGACAAAAATTCGCAATGTTCTTGGTAACCTATGTTATAAGGTCATGCGGTTTTCTCATAAAATTAATCAAAATATGTATAAGTTTATTCATACACTCACGAATATTGAGGAAACGGTATCATTCCACCAAGGGATATGGATTTTACCCATTTGCCTTAATTGGGTTTGAAGTATTACATTATTTTCATCTTAGCAAATGTGGTCATCAAAATTTCTAAACCAAGTTGGCCTAATTAACTCTGGCCTCCTCCCATCAATTTTCTATTTATTTCAAATATGACAACAATATTTAGTAAAATAAGTGAAATAGCAACCACATTTAGTTTTTTCAAATATATTTTTTTCCCAACAAATTACAACTTTACCCTGTAATATATCTGATATACATTTGTAATATATCTGCAATATATCTGAGTATATTTGACTACTGATATATGTCTATGATATACTATTGATATAATAATAATATACAATTGATTTACTTATGATATAACTATGAATTTACTGAACTTCTAATATGACTTACCACTGATATATACTTATGATAACCATTTATTTACCAATATATACTTATGATAACCATTTATTTACCATGCTCATACAACATTTATATATTTGTGATATATACTTGATATGTCTTTAATTTACCATTGATATACAAATAATAAGCACTGATATAACTTCTTATATATGATTATAATTCACCACTAATACAACACTGATATATATTTGATGCATACTTAATATGCTTCTAATTTACCACTGGTATAACCATGATATCTACTAATATCAATCAGAGGTACATAAGATGTATATCACATATAGATTGGATGTATATTAGATACACATATATTTTTTATTTATATCAGATACAGATATACATTGAATGTATATCAAATATCATAAGGGTAAAATCGGAATAATAAAAATTTCGAAAATAAAAATTCAAATATCTTGCTATATTTGAAATTTTGAAAAGCAAGTGACATTTTTTGAAATATATGAATTATTTTTGCTACCCAATACAATTACCTTTAATATTATATAAAACATACATTTTTATGTTAAAATTTAAAGAATTTCAATATACCTAGCTTTTTTAAATAAAAAAAATCAATATACCTAGATTATCATTTATCATTTTTTATCATTAATTTTATACAAGTACTTAGTAATTTTTATTAATATGGAAATACAAAACCCAATGATTATAGTAAACAAAAGTACTTTAAAAACCAAGGGGTTGAAACACAATATAATAGATAAGATAAAGTAGAATAAAAAAAAAGTAAAATATTTTGTTTATTAGATTAAGCTATGTGATAAGTACGGAAGAAGACTTTTGTTACGCTCTTCAATTTTCAATATTTATATTTGTTGAGGGTAAAATCGAGCAGGACACATGTCCACCATAAAGAGCTGCAGGACCGCAGGCGGTTATATGTCGTACACTGCGATGGCAGGGGAGAACGCGCCTCCACTCCATGGTACAGGAGCACGCCAAGCCTCACGACCTGGCAGTGGTAGGTGGCAGGTTCCTAACCTAAAGGTGGAAGCACCATCCACCAACTATCGGGAGCGTACGCTATCGTTAGGCGATGACAGTGTGACGTGTCCCTGCCATCCCAACCATCGTCCTTCTTGGTCGGCCACCCAAGTCTATAAAAGGGAAGGACTCTGGCCTTCACCAAATAAGTGAAAAACCTGTCACTTATACCTAATGTGTCTTTTCCTATTCTCTATTATGATCACTAACTTGAAAGTCGAAGTGTATTAGGCAGGGCACCGTATCAGCGTCGAGTTTTCTAGTTGCAGGCTCATTTGCTCCCTGGGCAATGCTACTCATCCGATGGACATGTGGACCTCTCCAAAATTCACCGTCAACAATTGGCGCCTTCTGTGGGAACGACATTTCCAAGCCAAACAAAAACTAGTTCTCCGCATTAAGACACTATTAAAATGACTTTCGACAAAGAGTCATCCTACGAATAGTCCGTTGACGAGGAGTGTCGGAGTTACAAACCAATTGACAACGCCGCCCCGAATCTTCTCGCCCGTCAAAAGGCCAAAGGAGTCTGGGATGTTGTCAACCCCTTTCGCCCTCTAAACCACCTCGGTAAGAGAAAGGTGGGATACCTCTACCGCAAAAGCTCTGGGTTCTAAAACGAAATACGGGCTACCAACGCCCACATGACCTCTTAAATCGGGAGGTTAACCGATGTCATCCTGACTGACCGAACGTATGGAACTCTCCATCCTTCGAATGGGAGCGCGGTTGAAGGAGAGGTAGCCGAGGGACTCACAAATGATGACCCCCTTGCGGCACTTGGACTCCCCAAGGACTCCAAAGACTTACAGGACAAGCTCAACAAGAGCTGATCCTAATGCATAGTGACTGGCTCCAACGTGGAGTCCTAGCTGACTAGAACAGAGACGTTCAGTCACTTCAGCAGGTCCCACGTCGGACTCGCCCTGAAAGAGCTGAGCCGCATGAAGGAAGAAATCTTCAACTGGGTAAAAATCGAACTCGGGGATGGAGGACAAAGACCCACAAATCAATACAAACTATCAAAGATCATCCACGAGTAATTCATGTTTAGCGTGCTGGCTATGGAACTTCAAAAATAGTTCAAGAGCCCCCGAATCGACAAATATGACGGATCCACTGACCCAATGGATCATGCCATGTCTTACCATGATGCAATGAGGCAAGCTGAGTACAATGATGTCGTGCAATGCCGGGGCTTCTCAGGAACGCTCGTAGGCCCTGCACTGCAATGGTTCCAAAATATGCCTCTGTATTTCGTCGCAAGTTATTAAGACCTTGCTCGCAAGTTTGTCGACCAGTTCCATTACTCATCCGTCAATTAGAGGACGGAAACCCATCTCATGTCTGTGAGGCATAAACCTGAACAAAGACCTATATTCGTACGTGACTCGCTTAACTATAGATCGACTAAAGGTGCCTAACTGCAATGAAAGTATGGCCCTGTGGGCACGCTCCAACGAAATCAGAGACAGAAGGCTCGTCCGTTCCTAGGGGAGTTTCCGGCTCAAACCATGACCGATCTTACGACCCAGATCCAGCGACATATAGTAGGAGAATAGTTGCTCGAACTCAATTCCTAAGCAAAAAGTGTGTCAAGTTGTCTCGTAGGCACAAGGGCAAGTCATCTGAACGATCCATGACTGGGATGTTTATGCTGAACGCACGCACTAAGCGTGGTAACAATTATATAGATGCAAGCGCACACCTGTCAGAGTAATATAAAATGGATGGAGTATCCAAGTATCGATCCTCAAGGACTTCTAAACAATTTCCAAACTCTGAAGTTTTAAAGAATAGTGAATGTTGAAATGAGTGATTCTTGTAAAATGGGAAGTGGTCACAAATAATGGTTTTGGATTTGGGATTTGGACTTATAATAATAAAACCTAGCCCGATTTACTTCAAGTTAGCCAACAAAGAATCAAGGACATGCTAAGGATAATATGCAATTTACTTTAGAAACTAACGACTACGCTTCTCACTTTACTTATGTCTAAGCAAGTTCAAAGTCCTAAGACATTCCCTAATATGTCTATTATGAGATATATCTTAGTTTTAGGATGGAAATAGTCGCAACCTCGGGTTAAGGTCCTATGTCTAGGCTACTTAAGCGGAACCCTTATGTCTAAGGCGCTCCTCTCCTCGGTTTAACCACTCAACAATGCAAATAAGCAACCTTTTCAGTATTGACTTGTTAAGACTTACAGTGGCCTTCTCTAAATCCTAACTTTTTGCGAAAACATGTTGAGCAATGAATGGAAAGCAAAAACACTACTTCTTAGCAACCCTTTTTAGACATAAAAGGCTAACTATCCATAACCGGGCTAGAGACGGGAATTTAGAAAGACATATTGAAGAAAATACAGCAAGTAAAATGGTTGAATGTGGAATGCATGTGTGAAAAACAAAAGTTAACTAATGGAGAGTTTTTATCGGGATTGAGAGCTTCGCCCTTCTCTTTCAAGCAAGGGAGAGTGTCACGTGCTCTTTCCTCCAAAACACAACTCTCTTAACTAAAAATAAAGCAAAGGCAAAGAGAAGATAAGCAAAGTGCTAGATTTTTATATATTTGAATAAGTAGAAAATGACTAAGTACAAATGGAAACAAAACAAGCTCAATAAAGGAATGTAAAGTGCTCGGGATTTAAAAACCAAAAGTAACTAATGAAAGCAACTCAAAAGTACTTAGAAAGCAACAAAGAAACACTAAAAATGATCAAGAGAAGGAAGCAAGGCTTGATCATTTTGGTGGAGAAGTTGCTGGAATTTATAGCTGTGCAGAATTGGTTAGGTAGGTCTTAAAACGATGGTGAATCACCCATTTCCAACTCTTTTGACTGACCAAATCGTGCTCAAACTGATAGTGGAACACTTCTTCTACACGTATGCATCGGTTGGAACCACCAAAACGCATTGGAAGACGCGTTTCATTAAGGGCAAAGTTGGAAGAAAAACAGTTTTTCTGCAGGCTTCCCAGGCGCCTGGCGCCTCCCATGATGGTTTTTCCGTCTTTTTGCTTCTTTTGATTAATTTGCACTCCCAAATGGTCCTAAAATGTCATAAATACAATATAAGCCAACCACAAACCATAATATATGAATTTTGCATGAATTGGAACTCAAACGATCGAGAAAAATCCGAAACAAAGCTGAAACATTGTAAAAACAGCATCTAAAACCTTCTTTTTACGCATGTAAACAAGCGTAATCAATCCACGCCCACCAAGAAGGAATTCGACCCGACCCGATCCTACTCCAAACCGCATCGACTGCCCAAATTTGAAAAGGGCACTCCTACGCATATCCAGTGCACCACATACTCACGTGAATCGACAAAACACTTGTCGACAGCCTGCTTCAGTGGTTGGAGAACGAATAGAGAATGATTCCGTCAATAAAGACAAAATCAAATATTCCAAGTTCCACCGGTACTATTGATACGACACGGTCGACTGTCACGATCTCAAGGATCAAGTCGAGTCCCTGGCTAAAGCCTAAGAAATATAATGGTAGTCAAAACTGTCTAAAGCCTAAGTCCCCTAAAAAGGTCAAACAACCCCAAGCCATCTTAACTGCAATAGCAACCAAGCCCGGACTCCTCATAACGTTCGAAGATGGAGAAGCCAGCATTCAGCTTCAGTCATACAATGACCCGCTCGTGATAGCCATGGAAATTGACCAAGTTCCAACGCACCGAGTACTGGTGGATGGTGGATGGTCAGCCAATATTCTCCCGATGGAGGTGCTGTGAACCATCGGATGGGATTCCACCAAACTAAAAAGTTGCCCTTATACGCTGGTTGGTTTATTGGGTGAGAAAGTCTACCCCAAGGGGAGCATCGAACTATCGTTAACTCTAGAGGAGGGTAAGGGAGCCGTTACTATAGTCAAGGAGTTCGTGGTAATCGACAGTCCCTCTACATACAATGCCATCCTGGGGCAACCGACTATACACAACTTCTGAGTCGTCCCTTCCACTTACCTTTTGTGTAGTTTGCATATAATAAAGTTGTACATAGCACCACTCATTGTTCACCATTTGAGGTGGTTTATGGCTTTAATCCTCTAACTCCTTTAGATTTAATAGCTTTGCCACCTAATATGTTTACAAGTGATGCAGCTTTGTCTAAAGCCGAATACATCAAAACATTACACAAAGAGATCAAGGAACGGATTGAGAACAAAAATCGAAAGCTAGTAGGTCGCAAGAACCAAGGGAGAAAGAAAGTTATTTTTAACCTAGGTGATTCGGTTTGGGTTCATTTACGAAAGGAACGGTTTCCATATCAGAGGAAGTCAAAACTTCAACCGAGAGGAGATGGTCCCTTTCAAGTGTTTGAACGAATCAGTGACAATGCGTACAAACTGGATCTTCGAGGTGTGTATAATGTAAGTTCTACTTTTAATGTGTTTGATTTGACTCCTTTTGATGTAAGAAATGAAGACCTTGATTTGGGGACAAATCCTTTTAAAGAAATGGGGATGATGCAAATCCAACTACAGATCTATTGAATGTACCCGAGGGAGCAATTACAAGAACCAAAGCAAAGAAGAATCAAGAGGCTTTCATATTACATCATAAAAGGCTAGCTAATCCACACGAGGAGACGAAGATTTATGAGGCCAAAATTCTTTACAATGTTACTTTAATGAGTCAAGAAGAGAATGGAGCAAAGATGGCACGGAAAAGTTCTCTATCTTAAGAGATGGCACGGAGGACAAAAAAAGTGTGCAGATTTGTGAACAGGTGCCTTTGCAGATTGCACCTCTTGGGAGTTTGTGATGTCAAAGCTTGTCAAATCTCATCCAAACGTAAAGCGCCTCCTAAATGTGATTTCCAAGACAATTTAAAGCAATTCTACGTTTTTGGATTCGCATTTAGTTGTCTAGTTTGATGTGCAATGAAGTTTTAATTTGCATGTCTTATTTTCTTCAATTTGCATTAAATAGGATTTTGGAAGACTTGTGTTATTCCTTTGTTGAACGACCCTTTGGCCCATTTAAAGGCTTGTAATCACCTTGTTTTGGCAGATTTAACATATTGAAATTCAAGAACTTTTGTTCATTAACACATTTGGTGTTACTTCTTTCAAATCTTGCTTTAGGTTTGATGTTAAACCGATTCATTGGATTAGTCTCGATCAAGCTAATTCTGGAGTGAGTCGTCTTAGGATCTAGGAGTGACCATCGTAGATTGTAAGTCCGATCTTTGAGTGATTCATCTTCTAACCTTACTCTTGGTTGGAATCATTCGGTAAGTTAGTTGTTTTTGTGAGAGTTTGCAAGGATCCTAGAATTACCTCTAACTTTGTAAACCCGAGAAACATTGGCGCTTATCATACTCTGAGTTCCATGCTCGGCCTCGTGTCGCGGTGCAGCCTCGCTACGGAAGGTGTTTGCATGGTTCAATATCGAGGTGAATGGAGATAGTATTCATAGTAAGTGGGAGAAGAACTTGTGACAACACATCCTACGGTTTCCAGCATTGGTTTGCACCGTGAGATTTCATATATGACTTGCGTGTCGTCCTGGTGCGATCGTCCCTACGGAGGGTCCATTGTATGGAATCAAAATCAAGGCAAACTTTATAAATGGATGAGAGTTTCTTAGTTTTGCTCAAATATTTTCTTTCCCTACGGCGGGATTATTGGGGCGGACCTGTAAGGACCGAAAATGGTGGGTCACACTTACAGGGAGTTGTTAAGTTAGTTAGCAATTCCCTGACTAGATAAATGATGACTAAAGGTTATAGGAATAAGAGTTATTCTGGTGTAAGATTTATTTGAGAACGTCTCAATTCAGTAAAGGGGTAGTTGTCTACCCTACGGTAGCTGTTGCTTTAAATCACTGAAGCATCTTTGCAAAACAATTTTTTAGGGTACCTAATTACTTTTGCTAAAATTTTATTGGGTTTAAAGGATAATGCATGAAATTAATATAGGTTTGTTTTATTTGTAGCATGTCTACTTCTATAATTGCTTTGTTAGCCGCTGAAAAACTTAACGACGAGAATTACAAACAATGGAAATCGAACCTAAACACTATACTAGTGATAAATGATCTTAGGTTCGTCTTGCAAGAGGATTGTCCTCAAGTTCTTGTGCTTAACGCCACTATGGCGGTGCACAACGTCTATGATCGATGGATCAAGGCCAATGACAAGGCTAAGGTCTACATCTTGGCGAGCATATCTGATGTGCTTGCTAAGAAGCATGAGGACACGGTCACCGCTAAGAAGACCATGGACTCGCTGCAGAGCATGTTTGGACAATCGTCCTCACAGGCTCGACATGAAGCCCTTAAGTTCATTTACAACTCCCGCGTGAAGGAGGGTTCCTCAGTGCGAGAACATGTTCTCAACCTGATGGTCCACTTCAACGTGGCAGAGTTGAATGGGGCTGTCATAGACGAGCAATGTCAGGTCAGCGTCATTTTGGAATCTCTTTCGAAGAGTTTCCTGCCATTCCACAGTAATGTGGTTATGAATAAGCTAGAGTATACTCTCACCACGCTCTTAAACAAGCTGCAGACCTACCAGTCTCTTCTGAAAAATAAGAGACAAGAAGGGGAGGCAAACGTTGCCATCTCAAAGAGGTTCCACCGAGTTTCATCCTCTGGAACCAAGACTGCACCCTCTTCTTCTGGAAGTAAGACTTTCAAGAAGAAGAAGGCTGCTGTTAAGGAGTCCAAACCTGACTCGCTGATGTCGCTGCAAAGAAAGGCAGTGTCAAGGCTGCAGATAAAGGAAAATGTTTCCACTGCAACGTAAACAGGCATTGGAAGTGCAATTGCCCAAAATACGTGGCCAAGAAGAAGAAAGCCAATGATGGTAAATATGATTTACTTGTTTTGGAAACATGTTTAGTGGAGAATGATGACTCTGCCTAGATATTAGATTCAGGAGCCATTAATCACGTTTGTTCTTCTTTTCAGGGAATTAGTTCCTAGAGGCAACTTAGAGCTGGAGAGATGACTCTCAATGTCGGAATGGGAGAGTCGTCTCAGCTATGGCGGTAGGGGAGCTCAAGTTGTTTACGAACAAGAATTTGTATATATTATTAGATAATGTGTACGTAGTTCCAAAAATCAAAAGGAACTTAATTTCAATTTCTTGTTTGTTAGAACATTTGTATTCCATTTCTTTTCAACTAAATGAAGCGTTCATTTATAAAAATGGTGTAAATATTTGTTCTTGTAAGCTTGAGAACAACTTGTATGTACTAAGACCAACTATAACTGTAACACCCCAAGTCCCTCAGGTTAGTTAGTCTCGAATCAGGAGATTTTTTATTTAATATTAAATTCATTGTTAATTAAATTTATCTTTATTTATCAGGCTCTAAAAATCCAATTAAATTAATATTTACCGAACTCTATATGTTGGGTCTTGTTTTAAGGGGAATGGACTCATTCTTCTTGGGCTTTGATGGTTGGGCCTCCATTGAGGAAAAAAAATTGGTTTTAAAACAAAACAAAAGAAAAAAAATAATAAAAAAAACCCTATCCTTTCTTCTTCTTTATTCAACCAGCCATCCCCCACCCCCCGATTTCTTCTTCTCCATCTTCCCAACCCAGCAGCCCCTTGTTCTCGTTTTCCGGCAACTCCTAACGGCGGCGCGACATCGACGTGAGCGACCCGACGGCGACCCAACCTCCCTCCTCCGACGTTGTGCGACGTCACGGCGGTTCTGCGCACGGGTTCCACGAGCAGCGGTGGTGCAACTCTTGCGGCGTTCGAGCAGCGGCGGCCGGGCGCGACCTTGCGACGTTCGAGCAGCGACGGCCGGGCGCGACTCCCTTGGCGGCGTTTGAGCAACGGTGGCCGGCGACTCCCGGTGCTCCAACGGTGGCGCTTCGTAACGGGTACAGCGGCGGAGCGACCCCCCTCCTCACAGCGGCGCACGGCGAACGATGGTCCAGCAGCAGAATTTGTACGTTACAGCGGTGTTTAGGACGTTTGGCGATGGCCCACATCCGTTCGAAGCTCAATTAAGGCTACCCACACCTTGGCGAGTTAGATCTAGGTGACCCACATATATACGAAGTCGGTTTTGGTGGTAATGCGTCATTCGAACCCTTTTAGAGTTAATTTCGAAGGATAAATAAAATGCGTAACGTGCTGTATTTTCTGTTTTGGTGTGCTTAGGGTGAGGTCGACGCAAAACTTAAGAGCACGGTTGTGGGTAAGTAGACAAGGGGCGTGTGCGTGTGTTAATGTATGCTCGATGGTCTCTAACGTGCTGATTTTTGTGATATTTAATGCTAATTTTGTGATGTCATTGTGCTAAATAATCTTCGTTGTGGTAGTCGATATACTTGGAATGGTGTTGGGTATTTGTCGATGAAAAGTGGTGAGTCTTCTGCCTTGCTAAATTGTGAGTATTGTTGTGGTAATGTTTGTTGCCTGGATATGTATGTTTTGTTAGGTGTGTTTAGTAAGCTATTATCCTTAATAATACTTATTAAATACTGATGTTGGATATTAAGCATGATTGGATTGTCATTTCGTTATTAGAAAGTTGATAAAGTTGTGAAAGTATGTTGAACTGTACTTATGAGTTGAAAGATGCAGGGTTAGTGGTAAAAGAAAATATATAGTAAGACTCTGGTGAAAGATAGAATTTTTGGAAGGAGTGAAGGGGTGAGTGTCAGTGCCTCGGGTATAAATGGTCGGGGGCTGATACGTCACTAACGGAGTATCGAGGCCTCGGGTATAAATGGTCGAGGGTCGATACGAGGAGTCCTTTGGAGGAAAGACTATTGGGGCCTTGGGTACAAATGGTCAAGGGCCAATAGATGGTGAAGTCATTGAGGCCTCGGGTATAAATGGTCAAGGGCCGATGCAGTAGGGTCGGGGCTCTGGGTATAAATGGTCAGGGGCCGACTCTACTCGGAAGGATAACAGTGGAAGGTTAGGATAGCTGTGATGAACGTAAAGGTATTTGAGATGTTAGGGGGTCTAAAGGTTGCTTGTTAACATGTTTTCATAGTTGTGGTTGTCACTAAATTTTATGGAATGTGTTATGTTTGAATGCATAATGTGTTGAGAAGCATAACTATGAATTTTTCATGATATGGTTGAGCATGATGTGTGCGTGTGTTGACGAGGGCTACTTACGGAGTATATTATATATACTCACCCCCCCCCCCCTAAATTGTTTGTTTCAGGTGAAGGACTTGGTGATAGGACGAAGGAGACATGACGAGCAGGGACCATAGGTTGTTTAGTCAGTCTTGCTTAGTTTAAGTGATTGGATAAGACCTTATGTTATGGTCAATAAACTTTTGTCGTTTCTGAATAATTGGGAGGTTCCCCCTTTGTTGTTAATTTCATTTCGAGAACAGGTAACTATCTTAGTTCTATTCCATTCATTGAGTTTTGCCTAGTTTGATTAATAAACTTGTCTTGTGGGGTGGTCCACGAATGTTGTTGAATGCTACTCTGTGAGGTTGATTTATTGTTGAATTGATGAGAATTGGGACTTCATATATATATACTTGTTTGCATAAGGGGTTGGCATGTCGTATTTGGGAGTTAAGTTAAGTAGTTGGGTAGTTAACGTGACCTAGAAGCGTGTCGGAAATTCTGGGTCGTTACAATTGGTATCAGAGCGGAGTTTTTCCTGTAGGCTGTCCTAGAATCTAGGTCGTTAGTGTATGGTCCTTGTCAGTCTCCTCGTCATCACCAGGTACGCTTACTAGTGCTGTTGCTCGATCATGAATGTTTTACATTGCTTATGGTTGAGATATTATTCTTGACTGATATTAGATAGGTCGGCGTGTTTTCCTTGGTCCATTATATAGACTTTGCTTGAATTTTGCACTTGTGTTGTGCCTCGGTTAATGAGTAATGACCTCGGTGCTCTGTTCTCTGTTCCTTTAGACAATGGCTTTTCGACGGAACACGAGAGCTCACAAGTACGAGGATCTGAATCCTAGGGGTGAGGAAGCGGCGGATCCAAATGTTCCCCCAGCAGTTCCTGAAGGGGTAGCACCCCAGTCTCTCAGGCAGCACCTCAGGGAGTTCCCCAGGTGAATCCCCAGGTGGCGTTACTAGCTGAGGCATTGCAAGTATTGCTGGATAATGCGAATGGAGCCGGTGGAGCTCAGGTGTAGCAGCCTCGCCGGGCACAGATTCAACAAGAGGAGGTTCAGTTTATCAGGGCTTTCAAACGCTTTGGACCACCCGTTTTCAACGGGGTGAGTGAGAAGCCTACTGCGGCCGAAGAATGGGTCAGGGAGTTGGAAGCCCTTTATGTGTATCTGGGGTGCTCCGACGATTTCAAGGTCCGGGGAGCAGTGTTTATGCTTCGGGGAGAAGCAGTAAATTGGTGGGAGTCGGTGGCAGCAGCGGAGGATCACGCCAACGTACCCATCACATGGGCGAGGTTTAAGGACCTACTCTATGAGTACTATTTCCCCGTGACTGTCAGGAATGAAAAACGGGCAGAGTTTCTCCGTCTCACTCAAGGGAGCCTAACTGTGGCCCAATACGAGAGGAAATTCACTGAGCTGTCCCGTTTTGGAATGCAATATATTCCTACTGAACAATTAAAGATTGACAAGTTCATTGACGGTTTGCGTAGGGAGATCAAGGGGCTACTTGTTCTCAAGGAACCAACTACTTATGCAGCGGCGGTCAGGTGTGCGTTGGTTATGGACAAATGTCTCGAGGAGCCCCAGTCTCAGCAGGTGATGGGCTCCAACTCGGGGGTCAAGAGGAAATTTGCATCGTTCTCCTCTAGTCAACCCACAAAAGGACACCAGCATCTTATGCAAAGGCAGACTGCTTCTTCGGTGTGCCCCTCTTGTAAGAAGAGCCATGCTGGACCATGTTGGGCGGGAAAAAGAATTTGTTACAGGTGCCAGAAGGAAGGACATTTCGCAAGGGAGTGTCCGATGACCGGCTCGAATACCCAAGCTTTAGGCCAGAGGATCCCTGCGACAGCGGCAACTCAATGTGGGACCCACAGGGCGCGCGACTTCGCTCTCACTAGGGGAGATGTTGAGCATGCCGAGGCGGTGGTCACAGGTACCTTCTCTTTGCGAGTTTTAAGCTGTGTGTATATGCTTGTGTTTTATTGCATGCGTGTTATTTTGCAGGGACTGTTTTAGTGCTTAGTATGCCTGCTTACGCATTATTTGACTCTGGATCTAGTCATTCTTTCATTGCATCTACCTTTGTTCGACATGCGGACCTAGAGCTAGAATCGTTAGGCTTTTTGTTGTCGGTATCCACACCGTCAAGATCTGTGTTGGTCACTAGTCAAATGGTGAAAGGAGGCCAACTCTTTTTCGATGGTCAGACCTTGAAGGTGAAATTAATCCAACTGGACATGCAGGATTTCGATGTGATACTAGGCATGGATTGGTTAGCTACCAACCGGGCTAAAATTGATTGCTCGAAGAAGGAAGTTAGCTTTCGCCTGCCCTCCGGACAAAACTTTACCTTTAAAGGGTGGTGCCGGTACTGAAAGCCAGCCATCTTCTCCAGCGTGGTGCCTGGGCCTATTTGGCTAGCGTTGTGGATGCTAGGAAGGTTGTGCCGAGCATCGAGGCGGTTCGTGTGGTTAATGAGTTCACTGACGTGTTCCCTGAGAACCTCCCCGGCTTGCCTCCGTCTCGCGAAGTGGACTTTTGTATAGAGTTGCTGCCAGGGACGACTCCCATCTCGAAAGCACCTTATCGCATGGCTCCGGCAGAGTTGAAAGAGCTGATGCTACAGTTGGAAGAATTACTCGACAAGGGTTTCATCCGCCCAAGCGTGTCCCATTCGGGTGCACCCGTGCTCTTTGTTAAGAAGAAAGACGGTTCTATGCAGCTTTGTATAGATTAAAAAGAACTAAACAAAGTTACAGTTAAGAATAAGTATCCCCTACCACGGATCGATGACCTTTTTGATCAGCTTCAGGGAGCGAAAGTGTTCTCGAAGATAGACTTGCGTTCGGGGTACCACCAGTTAAGGATAGAGGAGGCCGACATTCCAAAGACAGCGTTCAGAACCAGGTATGGGCACTATGAGTTTATCGTGATGTCATTTGGACTCACAAATGCTCCGGCAGCCTTTATGGAGCTAATGAATTGGGTCTTTAAGGATTATTTAGATTCATTCGTCATTGTGTTTATCGATGACATCCTGATATACTCCAAGACTGAGCAGTGTCACAAGGAGCACCTCAGATAGGTTTTGACCACATTACGAGAAAACAAGTTGTATGCAAAGTTTTCAAAGTGTGAGTACTGGCTAAACAAAGTGGCTTTCCTAGGTCACATAGTCACCAGGGAGGGTATTGCAGTAGACCCCGCCAAGGTAGAGGCAGTTAGCAATTGGCCAAGACCTAGTTCAGTTACAGAGGTTCGTAGTTTCCTCGGCTTGGCTGGCTACTACAGGAAGTTCATCCAGAATTTCTCTCGGATAGCGGCACCGTTGACGCAGTTGACTCGTAAGAATGCTACCTTCACTTGGAGTAGCGAGTGTGAGGAGACCTTCCAAGAACTAAAGAAGCGTTTGGTGTCTGCACTGGTGTTAACTGTCCCGATGGGACGGGAGGCTTGGTGGTTTATAGCGACGCCTCGTGAAAGGGCTTGGGATGTGTGCTGATGCAACATGGGAAAGTTATAGCTTATGCCTCTCGACAACTGAAGGTGCATGAGCTTAACTACCCCACGCACAACATAGAACTAGTAGCAGTTGTCTTCGCCTTAAAGTTGTGGAGACACTACCTTTACGGAGAAAGAATTCAGGTCTCCACGGATCATCAGAGTTTGAAGTACCTTTTCACTCAGAAGAAGCTTAATTTAAGACAGAGACGGTGGCTAGAGTTGGTGAAGGATTATGATTGTGAGATTAGTTACCATCCAGATAAAGAAAATGTGGTGGCCGATGCTCTTAGTAGAAGGGCGGCAAGTGTGGCATCTCTTGTAACGGTCTGCAGTCCAATACACAGCGAGTTGGAACGCTTGGAGGTGGAGCTGACGGTGGATGATGTCTCCGCGTTGTTGGCTCGACTCTCAGTGGAACCTAGCCTGAGACAGAGGATCATTGTTGCCCAAAAGGAAGACCCTAGCTTGGCCAAAGGCTTTAGTATGGTGGGCCATGGGGATTTCACTCTCTCGGGTGAGGCAGCTTTGCTTTTTCGCGGAAGGTTATGTGTGCCAAAAGATTATTCTTTGAGGAAGGACTTACTGGGAGAGGCACACAATACTCCCTACTCGGTCCATCCAGGAAGTACCAAAATGTACCAAGACTCAAGAAACGTTACTGGTAGCATAACATGAAGAGGGAAATAGCTCAGTTTGTTAGCAAGTGTTTGACTTACCAACAGGTAAAGGCTTCAAGACAGAGACCTGCTGGATTGCTGCAACCTTTGAGCATACCAGTTTGGAAGTGGGACGATGTGGCTATGGACTTCATTACAGGACTACCAAGGACGGTTAAGGGATTCACTGTGATTTGGGTAGTTGTAGATCGTTTAACCAAGTCTGCTCACTTTATTCCCGACAAGGCCACGTATACAGTAGAAAAATGGGCGAAACTGTATTTACAGGAAATTGTCAGGCTACATGTTATACCGGTATCCATAGTGTCCGATCGAGACCCGCGTTTCACCTCGACTTTTTGGCGGAGTCTACACAAGTCCATGGGCACTAAGTTGGACTTTAGCACGGCGTTTCACCCCCAAACCGATGGTCAAACGGAGCGTGTGAACCATATTTTAGAGGACATGCTCAGAGCTTGCATGTTAGACTTTGGTGGTAGTTGGGACAGGTACCTCTACCTAATAGAGTTCGCTTATAATAACAGTTTTCAGGCCACGATTGGGATGGCCCCATACGAGGCACTGTATGGGAAGGAGTGTCGGTCTCCGGTTAATTGGGACGAAGTCGGAGAAAGAGTTCTCTTAGGACCGGATTTGGTGCAGGCGACTAACAGTGCCATTCAAAAGATAAGGGGAAGGATGCAAGTCGCACAGAGCCGACAAAAGAGTTATGCAGACGTCAGGCGTAGGGAGCTCGAGTTTGTGGTAGGTGAACGGGTGTTTCTTCGTGTGGCACCCGTAAAGGGGATTTTACGATTTGGGAAGAAGGGCAAGCTCAGCGCGAGGTTCATTGGGCCTTTTGAAATTTTGGAACGTATCGGCCCAGTCGCGTATAGGTTGGCCTTGCCACCATCTTTGGCAGCGGTTCACAATGTGTTTCACGTGTCTATGCTGAGGAAGTACATTCATGACCCTTCGCACGTCTTGGACCCCGAACCATTGCAACTGGATGAGTCCTTGTGCTACGAAGAGGTACCCGTCAAAATTTTGGCAAGAGAAACCAAGTTGTTGAGGAACCGGACGATTCGCTTGGTTAAGGTTTTATGGAGAAACCACCAAGTGGAAGAAGTTACTTGGGAGCGGGAGAACGATATCAAGGCGAGATACCCTGAACTGTTAGAACAGTCAACTTTGGGGGACGAAAGTTTTTTAAGGAGGGAAGTCTGTAACGCCCCGAGTCCCTCAGGTTAGTTAGTCTCGAATCAGGAGATTTTTCATTTAATATTAAATTGATTGTTAATTAAATTTATCTTTATTTATCGGGCTCTAAAAATCCAATTAAATTAATATTTACTGAACTCTGTATGTTGGGTCTTGTTTTAAAAGGAATGGACTCATTCTTCTTGGACTTTGATGGTTGGGCCTCCATTGAGGAAAAAAATTGGTTTTAAAACAAAACAAAAGAAAAAAAAAAACCTATCTTTTCTTCTTCTTTCTTCAACCAGCCCCCCCCCCCCCCCCCCGATTTCTTCTTCTCCATCTTCCCAACCCAGCCGCCCCTTGTTCTCGTTTTCCGGCAACTCCGAACGGCGGCGCGGCAACTCCGAACGGCGGCGCGGCAACTCCGAACGGCGGCGCGACATCGACGTGAGCGACCCGACAGCGACCTAGCCTCCCTCCTCCGGCGTTGGGCGATGTCGCGGCGGTTCTGCGCACGGGTTCCACGAGCAGCGGCGGTGCAACCCTTGCGGTGTTCGAGCAGCCGCGGCCGGACGCGACTCCCTTGGCGGCGTTTAAGCAACAGCGGCCGGCGACTCCCGGTGCTTCAGCGGCGGCGCTTCGTAACGGGTACAGCGGCGGCGCGGCCCCCCTCCTCACAGCGGCGCACGACGAACGGCGGTACAGCAGTGGGACGGCAGCAGAATTTGTACGTTACAGCGGTGTTTAGGACGTTTGGCGGTGGCGCACATCCGTTCGAAGCTCGATTAAGGCTACCCACATCTTGGCGAGTTAGATCTAGGTGACCCACATATATACGAAGTCGGTTTTGGTGGTAATGCGACATTCAAACACTTTTAGAGTTAATTTCGAAGGATAAATAATGTGCGTAACGTGCTGTATTTTCTGTTTTGGTGTGCTTAGGGTGAGGTCGACGCAAAACTTAAGAGCACGGTTGTGGGTAAGTAGACAAGGGGCGTGTGCGTGTGTTAATGTATGCTCGATGGTCTCTAACGTGCTGATTTTTGTGATATTTAATGCTAATTTTGTGATGTCATTGTGCTAAATAATCTTCGTTGTGGTAGTCGATATACTTGGAATGGTGTTGGGTATTTGTCGATGAAAAGTGGTGAGTCTTCTGCCTTGCTAAACTGTGAGTATTGCTGTGGTAATGTTTGTTGCCTGGATATGTATGTTTTGTTCGGTGTGTTTAGTGAGCTATTATCCTTAAAGTTGGATAATACTGATGTTGGATATTGAGCATGATTGGATTGTCATTTAGTTATTAGAAAGTTGATAAAGTTGTGAAAGCATGCTGAACTGTACTTGTGAGTTGAAAGATGCAGGGTTAGTGGTAAAAGAAAATATATAGTAAGACTCTGGTGAAAGATGGAATTTTTGGAAGGAGTGAAGGGGTGAGTGTCAGTGCCTCGGGTATAAATGGTCGGGGGCTGATACGTCACTAACGGAGTATCGAGGCCTCGGGTATAAATGGTCGAGGGTCGATACGACGAGTCCTTTGGAGGAAAGACTATTGGGGCCTTGGGTACAAATGGTCAAGGGCCAATAGATGGTGAAGTCATCGGGGCCTCGGGTATAAATGGTCGAGGGCCGATGCAGCAGGGTCGAAGCTCTGGGTATAAATGGTCAGGGGCCGACTCTACTCGAAAGGATAACCGTGGAAGTTTAGGATAGCTGTGATGAACGTAAAGGTATTTGAGATGTTAGGGGGTCTAAAGGTTGCTTGTTAACATGTTTTCCTAGTTGTGGTTGTCACTAAATTTTATGGAATGTGTTATGTTTGAATGCATAATGTGTTGAGAAGCATGACTATGATGTTTCATGATATGGTTGAGCATGATGTGTGCATGTGTTGGCGAGGGCTACTTACAGAGTATATTATATATACTCACCCCCCCTCTAAATTGTTTGTTTCAGGTGAAGGACTCGTGGGCGACCATGGTGATAGGACGGAGGAGACATGACGAGCAGGGACCATAGGCTGTTTAGTCACTCTTGCTTAGTTTAAGTGATTGGATAAGACCTTATGTTATGGTCAATAAACTTTTGTCGTTTCTGAATAATTGGGAGGTTCCCCCTTTGTTGTTAATTTCATTTCGAGAACAGGTGACTATCTTAGTTCTATTCCATTCATTGAGTTTTGCCTAGTTTGATTAATAAACTTGTCTTGTGGGGTGGTCCACGAATGTTGTTGAATGCTACTCTGTGAGGTTGATTTATTGTTGAATTGATGAGAATTGGAACTTCATATATATATACTTGTTTGCATAAGGGTTTGGCATGCCGTATTTGGGGGTTAAGTTAAGTAGTTGGGTAGTTAACGTGACCTAGAAGCGTGTGGGAAATTCTGGGTCGTTACAATAACTAAAGCAGTTTTAAATACCGAGTTGTTTAAAAATGCTAAAACTCAAAATAAAAGGCAAAAAGTTTATCCGAAAGAAAATACCTATCTTTGGCACTTAAGATTAGGTCACATTAATCTCAATAAGATTGAGAGGTTGGTTAAGAATGGTCTTTTAAGCGAGTTAGAAGACAACTCTTTTCCACCTTGTGAGTCTTGTCTTGAAGGCAAGATGACTAAAATACCTTTTACTGGAAAAGGTTATAGAGCCAAAGAACCCTTAGAACTTATACATTCACAACTTTGTGGTCTGATGAATGTTAAAGCTCGAGGAGGGTATGAATACTTCATCTCTTTTATAGATGATTATTCAAGGTATGGTTATCTATACCTGTAACAACACAAGTCTGAAGCCCTTGAAAAGTTCAAGGAGTACAAGACCGAAGTTGAAAATCAATTAGGTAAAACCATTAAAACACTTCGATCTGATTGGGGTGGAGAGTATATAGACTTGAGATTCCAAGAATATATGATAGAACATGGAATCACGTCCCAACTCTCAGCCCTTGGTACAGCACAACAGAACGGTGTATCAGAAAGGCAAAATCGAACCCTGTTAGACATCGTTCGCTCAATGATGAGCTATGCTCAGTTGCCTAACTCCTTTTGGGGTTACACAGTGAAGACCGCGGTTTATATTTTGAACATAGTTCTATCGAAGAGTATTTCTGAAACACCCTTTGAACTATGAAATGGTCGTAAAGCTAGTTTACGTCACTTCCTTATTTGGGGATGTCCGACACACGTGCTCATGACTAACCCAAAGAAATTGTAACCTCGTTCAAAAGTATGCATATTCGTAGGTTACCCTAAAGAGACGAGAGGTGGTCTCTTCTTTGATCCTCAAGATAACATAGTGTTTGTATCGACAAACGCCACCTTCTTGGAAGAAGACCACATTCGAGATCATAAACCACAAAGTAAGGTAGTGATAAACGAGATTTCCGAATAGGCTACAAATACGTCAATAAGAGTTGTTGATCAAGCTGGCACTTTGACAAGAGTTGTTGATGAAGCCAGCACATCACGTCAGTCATATCCACCTCAAGAATCGATGGTGCCTCAATGTAATGGAGGGTTGTGTAACAACCTGACCGCTATGTGGGTTTAACTGAAACCCAAGTTGTCATACCTGATGACGACATCGAGGATCCATTGACCTACAAACAAGCAATGGAAGATGTGGACAATGACAAATGGGTCAAAGCCGTGGAGACTACCACATATTATGACTATGAGATTTGGCAAATGGACGTCAAGACTACCTTTCTGAATGGCAATCTTGAAGAAAGCATTTATATGTCTCAACCCGAGGGGTTCATAGCTCAAGGTCAAGAGCAAAAGGTTTGGAAGCTTAAACAGTCCATTTACGGATTAAAACAAGCATCTCAATCGTGGAATATAAGGTTTGATACTGCGATCAAATCTTATGGTTTTGACCAAAATGTTGATGAGCCATGTGTATACAAGAAGGTCATCAACAACACAATAGCCTTCTGAGTATTGTTTGTGGATGATATCCTACTCATTGGGAATGATGTAGGATACCTCACTGACATAAACAATGAGCTAGCTACTGAATTCCAAATGAAATATTTGGGGGAAGCTCAGTATGTGGTAAAATGTGGTTGTTTTGGGTGTTAACTATCAAGCAATTTAATAAAACTCAACATCTGTCTTTTCTACCTTAGCTTTGATGCAAAACATGGAAAAAACACACTGTTGGGAAAATACACTAGGGGCAATTATGACTTTTCTTGGGAAACTGAGTTCTACTCTTTCACTACCGCTTTTGGTTGTTGCAGAGGCTAAGGTAACCTACATATGTCTATGTGTGATTACAATTCTAGAGAATATTTATCAACTCATTTGCTTTATGGGTCAGAGGGCCTATGTCTAGGACCATATTTTATGCGCTTATGTCTAAGTCACATCCCATATTGGTTTCCTATTATTTTACCTAACTCACCCTTCTCAGGGTTGGGATTTAGTGTATAAATCAAGTTCCCACTGGCAAAATGGAAAAAAGACGTAAAGAGAAGTTTTTAGAAACCAACCCAAAAAAGTGCCATGCACAATTCTAAGCAAATCCCGAGCGTGTTGAAAATCAAAAAATATATTTCCATTTATGATTTTCAAGAACTATAATAAACACATAATAGAATTAATTAGCATAAATCTTCCCAAATAATAGCTATAATAACTTTCTTTAAGAGAGTTTTCAAGGAGTCGGCCAAGGTTCCCACTTGAACAGCCCCAAGCTATGCAAGAACAATCTGAGTTTCAAGAAGCCCTCCAAAGCCAAGGCACCTGCGAAACACTCCCTTGGCATTGTTCAGACCCCTGAAACTCACTGTGCATCTTCACTCCCCCAAACATTTTAGACTTTGAATAATGCTCTACAGGCAACCTAAATCTTTCCTGAAATTTTTAAAAACCTCAAAGAAAAGTAGTAGTGACTTCGTCGCGGCAAATGCAACGGGCAAACCACTAAGTGGATCGAAAAGGAAGGAAACAGAAACAAATAAGGGGTGTGGCAACAAAAATTTATCATTAAAATCATCTTTGATTACAAAATGAAGAAGTGCAGAAAACATAGGGCCCAAACAAATAAGTAATTAAGTTTAAGGGGGAGGTGGAGTGGAGCAAAATGAGAAGTCGTCTCATCCAATGCATCATGATAAGAGTAGCCCTCAAAGATGAGATGTTGAAGATGTTCCTCGGAGTCACGGCTACTCTGAGTGAACCAGAAGTGCTCGAAGGCGTTGAGGGCACATTGAAGGTCTTCAAGCTCGCTGATGCGAGTCTCGGCTGCAGTTGCCTGGTGCTAGATGCGTTCAGCTCAATGAGTAGAAGAGCATCCCTTTCCTCCGCCTGCATCTTTTCGAGCACTTTTCCTCCCAGACTGGAGGTGATCGACCTCAACATACGTCACATTTGACTAACCAACCTCGCTCAACAAACTACAGAGGCGCTGGAGCTCAGCATGCCTGTCCTTCTCCCACACCCTTCTCGACGCTAGCTCGTCGTGAAACACCAAGGATAGCACGTGGAAGCAACCAACTATAGGAGTCATATTCGAAAAACGGGGAGGAGCACGATATAATAAGCAGAAGGAGAAGAAAGCAAAACTCACTGTCACCGGCTCGAAAGACCCGTAGCGATATTCCCTTGAACGTTGAAGGTGCAAATTACTTGCTCATGGATGAAAAGCCTCCGAGTCATCTGCCCCATGTGACGATAAGGGGTGAGGGGTAAATGCTCGGAAGGAAGGTTGAAGTAGGATTGTAATGCCTCGGCGTCGGGCCCCCTAAGCCACGGTGAACATGCATGGGAATGCGAGTGCTCCTCGACGTGAACTACAGACTGGTCGGCAAGACAATCAAAAGCGTCAACCTTAATAGGGATAGTCTTTCTTGCCTCCCCATCTGCTCCGGATGGGCTGGGTATAGCGCCTAAAGCGAGCACTGCACCATCGTCCACACATTAAACTATGGAAGAAGGTCCAAAGAGACAGAGTTGCTCGAAGAAGGCTCGATGACATGCACAATCTGGAAGGTGAGCTCATCAAAAGGTATCCTCGTCGAGGGACCGACCGCGCCCAACTTCACCAAGCGACGGCACTTAAGAGGAGGCACCACTTCCTCTAGGTCGGTAAATAGTTCAACGAGGAACTCCCCCTGTCCACCACAGAGGCGCAGGATCGCAGGCAGTTATACGTCGTACACTACGATGACAGGGGGAAACGCGCCTCCCCTCCTACGGTACAGGGAGCACTCCGAACCCCATGACTTGCTAGTGGCAGGTGGCAGGCTTTTCGCCTGTAGGTGGAGGCACCATCCACCCACAGTTGGGAGCGTATCCTCTCGTCAGGTGACGTACAATGCAAGGTGTCCCTGCCATCTCAACTGTCGTTCTTTCTGGTCAGCCACTCAAGCCTATAAAATGGAAGGACACTCGCCTTCACCAAGTGAAAAACGAGTCACTTATACCTAAGGTGTCTTTTTCGATTCTCTATTCTGATCACTAACTTGAGCGTCGAAGTGTATTAGGTGGGGCATCGTATAAGAGTCGAGTTTTCTAGTTGGTTGCTCCCTTAGCAAAGCTACTCGTCCAAGGGACACGTGGACCTCTCCAAAATTCGTCATCAACAATATTAATATGATTGCTATTTTTTTTAGTACAATATGGTGGTGGAAATTCAAACCCACCACCTTTTAGTTAGAGAAATGTGTTTTATCCAACTGAGCTATGATTAGATTATTATTAATATGATTACCTTAAGTGGTGGATTTATAGTTAAATAAATCTAAATCTACTTAAAGAATTAGGCTGGGTCAAAAATTACCCTAACTCTGATCTTCGAAATTAAATTGGGCTTGTGACCAAAATAAAGCCCAAATTCATGAATTAGGTTAAAATCACCAAAGTCCAGACCTTTTGAATTAAAATGGGCCCATGATCCAAATAAGAACCCAAATCCATGAGTTTGATCCAAAATCACCCAAGTCGAAACGTACTAAGCCATGTGACAAACTCTATAAATAGAAGGGTCTCTCATTTTCAAGGGTTTAGATTTTCAAAATTGAGAGAATTCATACATCAAATTGAAGACTTTATTTGAGACTTGAAGATTCGAAAACCAACATAGAGACTTTCGAAGTGTATAGAACTTCGATCAATGTTCAATAACAAGTATCTCAATCTTCACATCAAGTTCGAGAGGAAGAATCAGAGTATAAAAATTAGAGATTAAATTCACTACACAAATATACAACAACCTAAAAAATCAACTTCATGAATCAAATTTCTCTAGAAATGTCGTGTGAACACTAGGACGATCCTTTCATTTACGAAATAAATGTGTCATATATGGGGAATATCAAAGAAATCCTTTCATTTATGAAGTAATATTCTTGATTTTAAAAAAAAGAACGATTAATCATAAATTTGTGTCAGAGACAAGATATTAAATTTCTATCGACATGTTGTCGATAACATTTCCATCAACATTCTCCTATGTCTATGGGTTCAACGTGAACATCGGGAGTTAATCACATTTTTATAAAATCGACAAAATATTATTAATATGGACATAATACTAATATTAAAACACTTTTAACTTATTTAGAAAGAGTAGAATATTTTATCATCTATTTTTTTATATATAATTTTGTAAAACATATCCATTGACATCCATATTTTATCGATATTTCTATCCCTGTTTTCATAAAATTGAAACCTCAATATTTTTGTGGACATTGATTTTAAAACCTTGGTTAGAAGATCATTTGAAGATAGACACCATCAAAGTCAATATTGGTAGATGTGTCAACTTGAGCATTAGTTCAACTGGTTAAGATGCTTATCTTCGACGAAGAGTTCTAATCTCCACCCCACATATTGTACTTAAAACTAACTGAGTTTTGTTATTTTCTTGGGATTAATAGTAGAAAATCAGCATTAATGATTTCCAATCAATGAAATGACAACATTACCCCTTGGTCCTCTTAGTACACCTCCGGTTTTTAAGGTTATTTTTTACCCCCATGTGGCAGATTTTGGACTTCTATTGTTCCATCTCTTAATATTGACAATGGGCAAAATTGATGTCTTGTCAATGAAATTAGAAGCACTGAACTTTGTCTAATTCCATAATGCACAATAATGTTAGAAAAAACTACATTCAATAATTATTTTACTTTCGTATTTTTTGAAATCATTTTTGTTATTTTCTAATTTTATTCTAGTTTGAGGTACTTATAATAATTTGGAAATATGGGGATCGAACATCTAACCTGGGGAGAAGTACATGTCAATTACCACTGAGCTATACTCATATTAAAACATATGTTATATTTTGATTAGTGCATCTCACCCGAAATAGTTTTCCATAATATCTTACCAATATAGCTAAAATAATTTTTTTAAAAAAACATAGGAATGATCTTTCAACAAGCACCATGTCTCAGACCTCAAAATTCAATTCTTTCTTTTAACATCCGCTTAACTTTTATATAGACTTTGGGTTGTCTCCATTTTTTGTGTGATTTAACTAATGACCTCATTTATCTTATGTGAAAGGGAAGATAAGAGTCAGTGGTGGATCCATGAATTTTGTTGAATGGGACTTCGTGCTAATTTACTAAGTATGTAATTTCAAAAATTCATAAAAATAATTTTGAGGTAAGTAATTTCAAGAAATTTTTTTCCTTTTTTTAAATATGTCATACAAACTTGGTTTCGAACATTACAATTGTAATCCACAATTCTAGTTCTCTGTAATTTTTCTAAATTTATTTATGTAAAATTTCTATCAAAACTACTATTATTTTTCAAGATGATGACTTCATTGATTTTCTTTTATAGTATCTCTCCATTTAGATTCCAAATTAAATGTACAAGAATATTAATAAAATGTTAAAACATAAAATAAAATAGGAATGATAATAATTATATGTATAAAGCAGTTGAAACATGACAATTTTGTATTATAGTACAAACTTTTATAATTAGTTTAAACATGACAATTTTATATTCTAGTCTAAACTTTCTAACTATTATATTAAAAAAATATATCAAATAGTCAAATTGATAGTATATAAGAGGTAAAATGAATAGGAAGGTACCTTAAACAATCCATCTCCAAATATTCGACGATGGTACAAAATTGAAATTAAAATTTATATGAAATAAGACTATTGGATATGGAAAATAATGATTTAAAGAGGAAAAGAAGCAGTACAAAATTTATAAAAGATTATGTGTATATATATTAACTATACGTAACGCATAAATTGAAAACAAAAGTAAGTCTTGGAATTTAATGCAACAATTAGACGATAAAGGTTCCACAAACATATATATTTTCTTTATTTTCCTTTTTATTTTTATAAATCTACATATTTGATTGTAAAAAAAAACAGTGCATATTTATATAGAACAGTGCAGTCCCTGTACGAACGCCGTCATCTAGCATGCACGCATCCACGATGTCCATCACCCACCAGCTGCATGCCCTGCATTGAACGCCCATGCCCGCCCCCAGCATGTCGTTAACCTCACAAGGCACCTGCGCCCACACCCTATACACGCCCCACCAGATGCCCATGCGCTCGCCCGCCAGCCATCTATGCATGCGCCTTGCATCGCCCAACGCCCTCACCATACCGCCTTACCGATGCGCCCACGCCACAACCCCTCGCGCCTACCATGTCGCCCCCCCCCATTTTGGGGCCAATGGTTTGCTTACCACTCACCCCATAACAAATAAGGACTAGATATTTTCCTTATTTTTGTCTTACAACACTTTTGGTTTTATTTTATTTGCTTTAGATTTAATTTGAGTATTTTAATTATTAATGTCTTAGTCTATAAATAGGCGTGTTTCCCTTTGTTTCAAGATAGACTTTAGACATTGATTAAATAAAATTGAGAGGTTTCTATACCCTTGCCTCGCAATAGTCTTTTCCTTTGTGTGGTTGAACTTAAGATCTCATTGTTTTATCCTTTGAGCATGCTTGTTGTGTTGGTTACCAAACTCGTGGAGTATTTCCAGCCTCGAGCAAAGGCAATTCATCTAACCTTTTCTTTTTGAGTTGAACCATCTATATGATTGGATTGAAGTGGCTAGAGGCTCGAGTAGACCATACGCCTGGGTTGTCGCATATCATTTTGTATCAAAGATGAGGCACTAGATCGAATATATGTTATTTTCTGTCTTGTCTTTACTTTTTCTTATAAAAAAAACACTAAAAATTTTCATTTAATTGTTCTTGTCTTACCCATGCTTATCTTTCTATCATTCTTGCATAGAAGTTATTGATTTAAAAAATTACTTTAAAGTATCTAAATCTTGTTTATGTATGTTCAGCATTCAAATAGCTTTCCAACAAACAAAGTTTTCGGTTTAAACTGAGCCCTATAGCAAAAGTTATTCTTTTTTTTGAAACCCCACAATTTGAGAGAAATCTACAAAGAGCCAAAATCGGGAGTCAACTTTGAAATATCATATCTTTTTGCTCAGATGTTCAAATCGAGTGAAACTAGTGTGAAAGATAATTGAGATAGCTTTCTATAGAGATCAAAATTGATAATTTTGGATTAGTGATCTAAAAGTTATTGCTATTTTAGTATGTACTATAAATGACCATGAGTAGTTACACGGTTATGATTTAACTAAATTTGAGGTGTATCATAACTAATTGGAGGTGTTAGTTGTGATCTAGTCAGACTGATGTGTATGTCTATTTATACTACGGTGTAAAGATTGTTTCAAATCAATCATAATTAAATACTGACTTGTCTAGTCAGTTCTCTCTCTCTTCAACCATAACTTCTTATGTACTGCTCTTCCGAAAATTCCTGCAGCCGCCTAGAAATTCCTAAGTCAAATTCGATTAATTGTATCTCACTTATCTTTATCTTGTTTATTGTCAAATCTTATATCAGATTGAAAGTCTTTCGAAGAGATTTCTAGAAACACCAAGATTGCAGCCATCCAAGGTGTGGAGCAAAAGTTATTACAGTTTGAAGAAGTGTACCAGTAGAAAATTTTTCTTATTTGAAGCTAGACATATTTGAAAAATACTTTTGGCCTATCAAATCTGTTCCAAATCAAGTTATTTTTGGCAAGTAATATTATATTTTGCTTATTTACATTCTAAAATTATATTTGGATAATTTTGCCAAAGTGGAAGACCCTTAACAAGGTGGACAAGCCGCCACACTCTATTTCTTACCCGAGACTTTTGTGCAGCCACATAATCTCTTTGAGAGTGCAGTCATTCCAAACAACTACTTAACCTCAATATTACACCTGTTGTGCTCTGAGTTGTCTTTGGTTTGAACCACATCCAAGCCTTGTGCATCACACACCATTCTCCCAAACTTACCCTTTTACTGCAAGCTACTGATTTTGTTGGTAAAACCTTTTTTTTTTTTTTTTGTTTTGAACCACGAATTAGATTATGTAAATCCTTCAAAGCAATGGTGGAGGAGAATTTACATCTAGAGCAAAGTGGAATTGTGCATCAACTATCGTGTCCTCACACTCCTCGATAGAATGGAGTTGTACAAACGAAGCATCATCATCTCATCCAAACCAATTAATTCCAATCAAATGTTTCTTTAAAATATTGGGTGGATAGTTTTCTTACGGCTACATTTCTTATAAGCTGGATGTCTATCCCACTCAACAATGAAACTCCATATCAAAGACTATTTCAAAGAACACCTAAGTATGATGGAATAAAAATATTTGGATGTAGATACTTCACATACCTAAAGAATTATTCTAGAAACAAAATTTCAAAACAAACATATCCTTGTGTTTTCATAGGTTACAGTTCTATGCATAAAAGATATAGGTGTTTAGATACCAACAATAAAAGAGCCTACATCATTTAATTTTTTTTTTATGAAAATTGCTTCCCTTTTATACAAAAGACTTTACACACTAGCCACCAAAATCCTTTGGAAGTTACTGATTTTTCAGAACTAGAAGAGTATACCAATCCAATAAAGATGGAATATCAACTACATAAAAGCAATAGAAACACCTCAGACATAAGGCATCCAAGACAATACATTTTTTACATGGAGCAGACTCAACAAATAGAAGCTCATAATGGCACATACTCTATTTCTAGACCACCACTTTATCCAAATAATCAACCTCCCTACAGTAAGGCAATTAAGACACAAAATCAGTCTTAAAGCATGAATAGAAGCATTAGTACAGTAAGATCGGATGAAAGAATCGGGCAGCCACGTACTGAGGAAAGCCCTAATGCTCAAATTGAGGAAAGATATGAAAGTACAAGTACTAATTTGAAATCAAATGACATTCATATAGACACATCAAAACACCTAACTACTAATACAGTCAACACAAAAGCACAATCAGCCATCAACACACACATGAAATTTTACAACAAAAGAAGGAACATGAATGCACGGTCTCAGTGTCTTGTTCTAGGTCAAATCTACGGTCTCCACATTCATTTCGTCCCACAGCTTGACATGACACAGTTTGCATGATCCAACCCAAAAGAATTTAGTTGATTTCGAAGCTACCTTTGTACTAGGCCATTTATCCTTTTTAAGACATATTTGCTATCGTTCTGTAAGTTAACTCAAATGTAATTTAACTCAAATGGCAAGTTTGATTCTTATAGTTTTTAATTTGTCTAGTCCAAGTCCTAGTTTCTAGGAAGTTGTTAGGGTTATTTTTTGTTATAGTCAAGTCAACTAGGTAGGTTTCTATTCTTCTGGCTAGTGGAGTAGTTGCATTTTATGTGGAATTAGTTGAGTCCGTTTTTAGACTTAGACTTTGTATAAATATGTAGTAGCATCATTGAATGAAACATACATTTCCCCACTTTCTCATTTCTCTCTCAATAATAAGAACTACAGTGGTATCAAAGCCTTAAATTCTTAAGGGATCTGTGAGTGAGGATTAGTGAAATATTCCCGAGAGAAACTAAGTGATACACCTGTGAGAGTTTTGTCCAATGGAGTTAGGATCAAACAATCTTTCTTCACTGGCTCCACCTGTATTGATGGTTAAAACTATCAAGCATGGGCAATAAGAATACAAGCCTACATGGACGGTTGTGATTATTGGGAAGCAATTGAGCAAGATTATGAAATTTCTCCACTTTCTAATAATCCAACAATGCATCAGATCAAGACTCACAAGGAGAGGGTCACCAGGAAGGCAAAGGCTCGAGCTTGCCTATATGCCGCTGTGTCTCCCATCATATTCAATAGAATTATGGCTTTGAAGTCAGCAAAGGAGATCTAGGAGTTCCTCAAAAGTGAGTATGAAGGCGATGAAAGGATTAAAGGCATGAAGGTGTTGAACTTGGTGAGGGAGTTCGAGAGAATGCAGATGAAGGATTCTGAGTCCATCAAAGAGTATTCAGACAAGTTGATCGAGATTGCTAACAAGGCAAGAACATTAGGAACTGATCTATCTGACAATAGATTGGTTCAGAAGATTCTGGTTTCATTACCTGAGAGATATGAAGCAACCATTGCCTCTTTAGAGAATACTAAAGACCTTTCCAAAATCAAAGTGATAGAAGTTGTTAGTGCTTTGCAAGCACATGAGCAGAGAAGGTTGATGAGGCAAGAAGGAAGCATTGAGGGGCACTGAAAGCTAGAATGCAGCAAGGAGAAGGTGGAAGAGAGAAGAAGTGGAAAGGGAAAAAGGCGAGTGGCAGCAGTAGCTCAGAATTTGCTGCAAAGGATGTTAGTAGTGCATGCAAGCACTGCGGGAAGCACAACCATCCACACTTCAGATGTTGGAGAAGGCCAGATGTGAAGTGTAGAGGGTGTAATTTATTATGACACATTGAATGGTTTTGTAAAGGTACCAAAACTCAACAACAAGGAGGAACACATGCTGCAGTACAGCAAGAAGAAGATCAACTCTTTGTGGCTACATGTTTCCCATCAGCCACTCAATGTGATGGTTGGTTGGCTGATAGTGGGTGTACCAATCATATGACAAGTGACAAAGAGTTGTTCAAGGACCTTGACAAGTCATTCAAGGGTGAAGATAAGAAATGGTGAGTATCTATAAGTGAAAGGGGAAGGCACAGTGTCAATAGAGAGCTGTACTGGAACCAAGTTGATTGGTGAAGTGTTGTTTGTTCCTGAGATTGATCAAAACCTGTTAAGTATTGGTCAACTGGTAGATAAGGGATTTAAAGTGTTGTTTGAAGACGGGAAGTGCCTCATTTCTGATTCCAGTGGGAATGAGTTGTTCGAAATAATGATGCAGCACAAGAGCTTTTCATTAGATCCATTCGAGAAGGAGCAAATAGCTTTCAAGTGTCTAGTGAATAACATTGAGTTATGGCACAAAAGATTGGGGCATTTTCATTAGAAGGGATTGCAGTATATCCAGAAAAATGAGATGGCAATGGGAGTACCAGTTCTGGAGGAGCTGAAAACAAGCTGCAGAGCTTGTCTGACAGGGAAGCAAACAAGATTGCCATTCAAGAAGTCAGTTTGGAAAGCAACTGAGAAGCTATAGCTCATCCACACTAATTTGTGTGGACCTCAACCAACTCTCTCACTTAATGGTAGCAGGTATTTCATTATCTTTATTGATGATTACACTCGGATGTATTGGATATATTTCATAAAGTAGAAATATGAAGTAGCTGGAGTGTTTCTAAAGTTTAAAAGATGGGTTGAGAATCAAAGTGGCTGTAAGATTCAGGTGGTGAGGATCGACAATGGGACTAAATATACATCACAAAGGTTTAATTCCTTTTGTGAAGAAGCTGGGATAGAACATCAGCCCACTGCTCCATATTCTCCACAACAAAATGGAGTTAATGAAAGGAAGAGCATATGTATTATAGAGATGACAAGATGCTTGTTGCATGAAAAGACTTTGCCAAATGAGTTTTGGGCTGAAGCAGCAAACACAACAGTCTTTCTATTGAATAGACTACCTACAAGGGTCTTGGAGAAGAAGACACCCTATGAAGCTTGGTTTGAAACTAAACCAAAACTGACAAATTTGAAGGTGTTCGGTTCTTTGTGTTTTTTTCATGTTCCACAGGTGAAGAGAGACAAGTTGAGTGAGAAGGCAGAACCAGGCATCTTTGTAGGCTATAGCATGGTGTCCAAAGCCTACAAGATCTATCAACCTCACACAAAGAAGATGGTGATTAGTAGAGACGTTCAATTTTTGGAGGATGAGGAGTAGGACTGGACAGAAGAAGCAGAGGTGAAGCAATAAGAAGTCTCTCTGGATCCTGATGAACTAGTTGATGATGCACCAGTGAGAGGGACTAGACTACTGACAGATGTGTATGAAAGAAACAGCGTAGCTGTGTTGGAGCCTGCAAGGTTTAAAGAAGCTCAAAGAGATCAAAAGTGGATAGAGGCAATGAAGGAGGAGCTGAGAATGATAGAGAAGAACAAGAGATGAGAGCTAGTGGAGAAGCCTACTAACAGAAAGGTGATTGGAGTCAAATGGGTTTTCAAGACTAAATTAAATCCAGATGGCTCTGTGAACAAGCTCAAGGCCAGGTTAGTGGTGAAAGGGTATGCACAAGTCTAGGGAGTTGATTTCTCTGAGACTTTTGCACCGGTTGGAAGAATGGACACAATCAGGATGCTACTGGCTGTGTCAGCTCAGCATGGATGGAAGGTGTATCAACTAGATGTGAAGTCAGCATTCCTAAATGGAGTGTTAGAAGAAGAGATTTATGTTAAGCAACCAGACGGGTTCATCACACCAGGGCAAGAGCAAAAGGTTTATTTATTGAAGAAGGCTCTCTATGGGTTGAAGCAAGCTCTTAGGGCATGGTACAGCAAGATGGATGATCACTTGCTGAGCTTGGGTTTTATAAAGAGTTTAAGTGAATCCACACTCTATGTGAAGAAATCAGATACTGCTATTATGATTGTATCTCTCTATGTAGATGACTTGCTGGTGACAGGAAGTGATAATATTCAGATAGAGGTGTTCAAGCAAGAAATGATGAAGGTGTTCAAGATGACCGATCTAGGTCTGATGCATTACTTCCTTAGCATGAAGATTCAGCAAGGGTAGAATGAAGTGTTTCTCTGCTAGAAGAAGTACATGAGAGAGATATTGAAGAGGTTCAATATGGAGGAGTGTAAGAGTGTGTGAACACTCTGATGATTCAGAAGGAGAAGTTGCAGAAGGATGATGGAGAGGAACCTGCAGACGAGAATGTGTACAGAAGTCTAGTTGGATGTCTCATGTATCTCACATCCAGTAGGCCTAACATCATGTACACTGTAAGTGTCTTATCTAGATTTCTTCACTATGCAAGTAAGAATCATATGGTTGCTGGAAAGAGGGTTTTGAGATATCTTAAAGGCACACTGTCTTTTGGGATCAAATATAGTAGGGTTGAAAATTTTGAGTTGTAGGGTTACTCAGATAGTGATTAGGCTGGGTCATTAGATCATATGAAGAGCTTGGCTAAGGGTGTTTCTCATGGTGTTCAAACAAACAAGATATAGTGGCTGCTGAGTTCATTACAGCAATAGCAGCAGTCAACCAAGCTGTTTGGTTAAAGAAGTTGATACGTGACTTGCATTTAAAGCAAGAAGAGAGTGTGAAGGTGTTTGTAGATAATCAAGCCACTCTAGCTATTTCTTTGAATCCGATTTTTCATGGAAGAACCAAACACTTTAAGATCAAGTATTATGTTCTTAGAGAGATACAAAAGGAATGAGAAGTTTAGTTGGTGCATTGTAGCTCAGAGGAGCAAATAGTAGATATCTTCACTAAGTCGTTTAGTGTGTCGTTTTCAAGCTCTTAGGAGCAAGTTGGGTGTTTGTAGTATTTGAGTTAGGAGAAGAATGTAAGTTAACTCAAATTACAAGTTTGATTCTTTTAGTTTTTCAATTTGTCTAGTCCAAGTCCTAGTTTCTAGGAAGTTGTTAGGGTTATTTTTTGTTATAGTCAAATCAACTAGGTAGGTTACTATTCTTCTGGTTGTGAAGTAGTTGCCTTTTATGTGGAATTAGTTGAGTCTATTTTTAGATTTATAGTGTGTATAAATATGTAGCATCATTGAATGAAACATACACTTCCCCACTTTCTCGTTTCTTTCTCAATAATAAGAACTACATGTTCTTATCATCCAATTCCTCATCTATTATATATTCCTACAATCCATTTCTTTCTTATTAAACCTGAAAGTGACCACCAACACTTCACAACCGAATTTTCAAATCTTTTTTCTCATTTTACATACGTAGCCTTACAAAGCGATGTCGAACCAGGCAACCAGTCCAATAACCATTTAATCGTCATCGTCTTATATTGAAAGTCATTACGAAGCTCTTATCATTACTCAGTTTGTTGGCTTTATGGCTTCAATCAAACCAAATATTTTGGTGATCACAAACCAAGTATAAACTAACAATTTGAGTGTTTCAAAGTGTCCATAGCGTAGAGCTCGAAAAGACAAAATCAATGCCTATCAAATCACTCAAATCGGAGTTTAAACGAAGAAATTATGGTCAAAACAAGTTAGGAGAAAAATTCTACGTGGCGGGTGACGTGGACAAGTGGACAAATCCTACATGGTGGGTGATATGGACAAGTGGATCGCTGACATGTGGCATCAAGACAACATACTTATGCTGACGTGGCATCTAACAATCGAACAAATGAGAAGATGACATGTGGCTCTTTCAATCTCTACAAATCCATTTCCACTAATTTTTCCCCATTTCCTCAATCACTCACAATCTCAATGATTTCTCAATCTCCACCAATTTCTTTTAATCACCATAATTATGTTTTCATTTCATTTCCTTACATCACATCTTAATCTATACCATTCATCCTTTGTTGCCCTAAATCCAATGGCTAAAATTCATCATAGAAACTTTATTTAAAGCCCCCAAATTCCATCATTCTACACACCAACTATCAAAGCAAAATCATTTGTTTTCAAATTCTCCTATCAACTTTTGCAAAATCTTCATTCTCTCCTACACATAACTTGCTCATTTTTTGTGAGAGATTCATTAGAGTGTGGCTTTTTAGCCATTACTTTGGTGCAAACTTTGTGTAATCCACTTTGTTTTTGAATTCTTTATTTTCAAATTGGGTTTTGTATTAAGGTGTGGGTACACCTTGGGTTGTGAGAAAAATAAATTGGTTGGATCTTGGACTACTAAAAAGGATTTTGGTTTTTCTTTAGCCTAGGACAAAAAGAGGGTTGATCGGTTTGGTTCTCACCCGTTAAGAGGGTCACTGCAATAAAATACCCAAGAAGGAGTCTTGGTGAGTGGAGTAGGAATTTCCGAACTACTATAAAAATTCTCAGTGTCACCACTCTCTTCTCTTCTCTCTTTTAAATTCAGTATTTATCTACTTTGAATCTTGGTAGATTGCATATAGTTTACTTAAATATTTTGTTCAATATTTCCTCTTCTTGTTAATCTTCTTTTATTGATTGCATAATTGTTCATTACCTTGAATTTATTTTTAATTTTTAAAAAGTGGTAAGCAACTCTATTCACCCCGTCTCTAGTGTTGTCATTCGATCCTACAATTGGTATCAGAGCAGGTAGCTCAGATTTGTTTTTCATTCTTCAAAATTCCATCTTTTTAAAAACTATTTCTATTTTTAAAATCTGGATTTTTCTATATTAGAAGAAAAGTTTGAAATTTTGAGTTTTTGAGCCGATTTTACTAGAAATTAATTTTCCGCAAAAATTGAGTTTTAATAACTATTTTTTTCTTCACTCTTGGAAATTTATTTTGTTTAGAATAAATCTTTGAAATATTTTTGAAATTTAATATCTTTGAAAGTTAACCCTTCTTGATTCTAAATTTATTTTCTTTGAAACTTTTCTTGAAACATAATTGTTTGAGCTTATGGCAAACATTGGGGTTAATGAATTTAGTGAGGGTCATTCTACCACTAGAACACCTCTTTTTGATGGAAATAATTATACTTGGTGAAAAACTAGGATGAGAATTTATTTGATTTCAATTGATTATAACTTGTGGGAAATTGTTTCTAAAGGTCCCTTTATTCCTATTAAGAAAGTTGAGAATGTTGATGTAGCTAAAAATGAAAATGAGTTTAATGATGATGATAAAAGAAAAATATCAATTAATGCTAAAACCATGAATTGTTTGTTTTGTGCTTCATGTGCTGATGAATTTAATCGAGTATCTACATGTAACTCTGCTAAAGAAATATGGGATATGCTTGAAGTAACTCATGAAGGAACAAATCAAGTAAAAGAGTCGAAAATTAGCATGCTTGTTCATAATTATGAATTCTTTAAAATGGATGCTAACGAGTCTATTACTGAGATGTTTACTAGATTTACGAATATTGTTAATGCTTTGAAAGGTTTAGGAAAAGAATATACTACAGCTGAGAACGTGAGAAAGATTCTAAGATCTCTACCAAAAAGTTGGGAACCCAAAGTGACAGCAATTCAAGAAGCGAAGGATCTCTCAAAACTTCCATTGGAGGAGCTCATTGGATCTCTCATGACGCATGAGATAATCATGAAAGGTAATATGGAAGAGGACGTCAAAAAGAAGAAAACTTTGGCATAAAGTCTACATCGTTCCAATGGGCTTTTGAAAGTGAGGAAGAACTTGCCTACTTATCCAAGAGGTTCAAGAAGCATTTCAAGAAGAGGCACTTTCCAAAGAAAACCAACTGTCAAGATGCTAAAGGAGAAAATAGCACTAGAGACGTCATCATCTGCTACAAGTGCAAAAAGGCTGGACATGTAAGATCTAAACGCCCTCTACTATGTAAATCATCTTCAAGGAGAAACAAGAAGGCTATGAAAGCTACTTGGGATGAAAGTGATGAAGGAAGTGATTCTGAAAGTGGAGAGGAAGTAGCTAATCTTTGTTTCATGGCTTTTGGAGATGAAGATGACGACGGCGAGGTATGCTTTGAAAATCCTTCTTTTGATGAGCTTATGGATGCTTACAACGAGATTAAAGAAGAATTTGAAAAATTATGTAGTAAATATTTAGCTCTTAAAAATAAGAATACTAAGCTATCTCATGAGAACCATGATTTATTAGTTAAGCATGATAGGATAAATAAAGAAAATTAGATGTTTAGAAAAGATCTTGTTATGTCTAAGTCAAATTTGCATGCTTTGAAATAGGAGTATAAATTATTAGAAGTGAAAAATAAAGATATATCATCTACTCTTTTAAAGTTTACAAACGGTAAAAAAAAACTTAGACATGATGATGGGAAAACAACAAGCTATCTTTGATAAAAGTGGTTTAGGCTATAAACCTCATCAAAAACAAAAGAAAATTGTGAACTACTTTGTTAAATAAACCTCAATGTCTACTACTGTTTGCAATGCATGCAGAAAACTTGGTCATAAACTTTATGCTTGTAACTTGAATAAAAATGGTGCATTAAATGAAAAGAGATGGATTCCTAAATTTTTGCTTACTAACCTAACCCTCAAGGACCCAAACAAGCTTGGGTACCTAAAGTTACATCTTGAATATCATATTTCTTATAGGTATGTTTGATATCAATAAAGAACAAGTGGTACTTGGATAGTGGATGTTCAAAGCACATGACCGGAGACCATACAAAATTAACACACCTATAAGTGAAAGATGGAGGATACGTTACCTTTGGCGATAATAAAAGAGGTAAAATCATTGGCAAAGGTAACATAGGTAATGGTTCAAAATTTATGATTGAGAATGTGTTGCTTGTTGATGGCTTAAACCATGATCTTTTAAGTATTAGTCAATTATGTGATAAAGGTTATAAAGTAGTATTTAATGATAAAAATGATAAAACTTTAGACATGCACAGCGGAAGCTAAGGATCATAATACACTTAATGAAGCAATTTAACTAAAATAAGCATGTTTGAAAATATGATGAAAAAGGTAAAGAGAAAGTGATTAACTTTATACCTTTGAAGACCTCCACAATAACGTCTTCTCCTAACTCAATGGGACCACCAACGGCAAATCCGTGCTATCCTCGGGTTTATGAACACGGTTGTGGGACCGAATTTTGAGTGAAAGCAAAGGGAAAACACTAATGGCTAGGAGAAGACAATAGAAATTTGAATGGAAAAATTCTGCACTTATGCAATGAAGCATTAGCCTTCTCCAAGTGATCTTCATTACCTATATAAAGACCAAATGCAATCCTTGCATGTCTTCCACTTCAAACCCCACTAGTATGTAAAAGATAGGTGTCGTTGCCTTGAAGAAACACTTCAAAAACCACTAGTTAGTGGGAAAATCCAACTTTGATTTTTTAAATAAAACTTTTATAAAACTAATTTTTATAAAAACAAAAATTGAAATATCAATTTTCTATTAAAACAAAAACCAAGCCAAATTAATATCTCATATTAATTGGTCTTTGACACCTAAGCTTGATTAATCACATTAATCAAATTACAACTCTTTTTCATGCTTTAAACTTATTTAAAACTAATTTAAATAAGTCATACTCTCCATAATAATTAATTCTCAATTAAATTATATATTATATCTCATATAAAATACAATATTCCCTTAAAAACCGAATTTGAACACTTCAAATTTTTGCTTCACCTAATTCATCAATTTTATCCTTTATGAGCTAGCATGGAGACCCGTTGGACCTACAGATCATGGGCTCCAACGATTCGAGACTAACCGGTCAAACTCTTTAACTTAGTTAATCAACATTCGTTAACTAACAGGACTGTCCACTATAGCATGTAGATGCACTCCCCTCACTGTAGATATATTTGTGTCCATTCGATATAACCGTCATCGGTAAGTTGATCCTTCACAGGTCGTTCGTAACCTCATCTAGGTCAAAAAAATTGTTTTACCCCTGAGTTACATCTTTTCTCCTTAAGTATCACTATCTCTCTAATGAACAATTGATTTAGGATCAAATCACTAAATCCAATTTCTCTCGGGCCAGTGAGAAGATGGGGCCCCTTATTCAAGACCTAGGATCAGCCTTTAAGGGAACAACCTTTCTACTATCCTTAAATCGGGTAGGAGTGAATTTCGTCTTGCTAATTCTATGTCCCCAGCTATCTACCCAGTCTTATCCCTGAAATGGGAGGCATATTGAGCAATGCTAATGAGCTTACTCTCACCTATACAGATCAAGAGAGAATCCTGAATAAATAGGAGTTCATAGATGCCTCAGGATTTAGATCAAGTTATCTAGGTCATCGATTAACGAAATTAATCAGTGTTATACATAAACGGTGTTAATACGTAACAGTGATTATTTCAGGGTCAATCTTACACAATCTCATTGTGTAGAACACCCCCGCTCACATGTTTCTACATGAACGAATCAGGATCACTTCGTTTATGACACCTTACAACATTTGTAACAATCATAAAGCGGGTCGTATTCAATAGTGTCTCTATGAAAAAGTACCCAACTTGATCCATGTACTATAGACTGTTTAGGCTATTTACTTGAACTTGATCTAGTTTAGGTCTCCACATAAAGTTCAAGTACTCATTATAATAGCCAAGGGTTCGTAGTTTATTGGATTTATTAAAAAAAACAAATTCACTTTCATTTAACACACTTGTCTGAATAACCTCACATTAATGTTCACTATTTACAAACTACGAGTTTTAGGACAAAATACCCAACAAAAAATTGCATAATTGAAAATGCTTGTGATGGACAAAAGTTGTTTGTAGGAAATAGAGATAAAAATGTTTATACTATTGAATTGAATAACTACCCAGTTGCTAATAAATGTTTGTCTGCTATGCATGATGATTCTTGGTTGTGGCATAGAAGATTAGGTCATGTTAGCATGTATCTGCTTTCAAATATTTCCAAGAAATCTCTTGTTCGAGGTCTTCCAAAATTAAATTTTGAAAAAGACAAAGTTTGTGATGCATGTCAAATGGGTAAACAAACTAAGTCATCCTATAAAGCAAAGAAAATGGTTTCTACTTCTAGGCCTTTGCAACTATTACATATGGATCTATTTGGACCTACTAGAGTTGCAGGTCTAAGTGGAAAACATTATGCTTTTGTTATAGTTGATGATTTTTCAAGGTTTACTTGCGTTTTATTTTTATCTCATAAGGATGAGGCCATAAAAGCATTTATTAGTTTTTCAAAGAAAATTCAAAATGAAAAAGGTTTTATGATTTCAAAAATTAGAAGTGATCATGGAGGAGAATTTGACAATGCAGCTTTTGAAAAATTTTGTGATGAAAATGGTTTTTCTCATGATTTTTCTTCTCGAAGAACACCACAACAAAATGGTGTTGTAGAAAGGAAAAATCGCTCTTTGCAAGAATTAGCTACTTCTTTGTTAAATGAGTATAATTTAGCAAAATATTTTTGGGCTGAAGCTGTTAATACTGCCTCTTATGTGATGAACCGTGTTTTAATAAGGCCAATTTTGAATAAAACCTCTTATGAGCTTTTTAATGATAAAATTCCTAATATCAGTTATTTCAAAGTTTTTGGTTGCAAATGTTTTATTTTGAAAAATAAAGAGAAAATTGGAAAGTTTGAATCAAAAACTGATATTGGCATATTTTTAGGATATTCAGCATGTAGTAAAGCATATAGAGTTTTTAATAAAAGAACCTTTGTAGTTGAAGAGTCAATAGATGTTTTTGATGAATCTCATATTACTGCTAATCAAGTTTCAGCTAGTGATGAGTTAGAAATGTCTTTTGAGAATTTGAACTTTAAAGATAATAACTTGGAAGCTATTAGTAAATGAGACTCAACAAGTGCCAGAGGAAACCCTTCCTAAGGATTGGAGTTTCTCAATTCACCATCTGAAGGAGTAAATTATAGGTGATGTATCCCAAGGGGTAAGAACTCGATCTTCTTTAAATGCATTAAATAATGTTGCTTTTGTATCTCAAATTGAACCAAAGTCTTTTAAAGAAGTTGAAGTTGATGAATTCTGGTTAATTGCTATGCAAGATGAGTTAAATTAGTTTGAAAGAAACAATGTTTGGGAATTAGTCTCACGTCCTACTGATCATCCTGTTATCGGTACTAAATGAGTTTTTAGAAATTAAATGGATGAGTTTAGTAATATTGTTAGAAATAAAGCTAGGCTAGTTGCACAAGGATATAGTCAGGAAGAAGGAATAGATTATGAGGAAACTTTTGCTCCTATTGCTAGACTTGAATCAATTAGAATGTTGCTTGCATTTGCATCTCATAAGAACTTTACTTTATATCAAATGGAGGTTAAAAGTGCTTTCTTAAATGGTTTTATAATGGAAGAAGTATATGTTGAACAACCTCCTAGTTTTGAAAGTGTTGAAAATTCCAAATCATGTTTATAAATTAAAGAAAGCTCTTTATGGTCTTAAACAAGCTTCTAGAGCTTGGTATGACCGTTTGAGTAAATTTTTGTTTGAACAAGGTTTTAAAATGAGACTTATTGACACTACACTTTTTTATTCAAACCAAAGAAAATAATATTTTGTTAGTGCAAATTTATGTAGATGATATTATTTTTGGTGCTACTAACACTTTCATTATGTGAAGAATTCTCTAAGTGTATGCACAGTGAGTTTGAGATGAGCATGATGGGAGAACTCAAGTTCTTCCTTGGACTTCAAATCAAACAACTTAACGAGAGAATCTTCATCAATCAAGAAAAATATACAAAGATCTGCTCAAGAGGTTCAAGTTCGATAACACCAAAATAGCAAAGACTCCAATGAGCACTACTACAAAGCTTGATAAAGATGAAAAAGGTAAAAATGTAGATATAAAAGCTTATAGAGGTATGATCAGATCCTTGCTTTACTTAACTACAAGTAGATTGGATATTATGTTCAGTGTATGCATGTGTGCTAGATTTCAATCATGTCCTAAAGAGTCACACTTTCATTCTATTAAAAGAATTTTTAAATACTTGCTTGGAACTGTTGACATAGGTTTATGGTATCCTAAGAATGCATCTCTTGATTTAATTGCTTATTCCGATTCTGATTTTGCTGGTAGTTTAACTGATAGGAAGAGTACTAGTGGAACTTGCCAATTTTTGGGTAGCTCTTTAGTGTCTTGGTTTAGTAAAAAGCAAAATTTTGTTGCATTATCTACTACTGAGGCTGAATATATTGCTGCTGCTACCTGTTGCTCTAAAGTTTTATGGATGAAACAAACATTACGTGGTTTTGGTTTAAATTTTTAACATGTTCCAATCTTTTGTGATAATACTAGTTCAATTAATTTAACTAAAAATCCCATTCAGCATTCTAAGACAAAACATATAGATATCCGACATCATTTTCTTAGAGAACATGTGTAAAATGGAAATATAATTATGTTTACACTGAAAAACAAGTAGCAGATATTCTTACTAAACCATTAAATGGATAAGCATTTTGTAAGAATAGACTTGCACTTGGCATCATTCGCATTTAATTGTCTAAACGTATTTGTTAGGGAGAGAATTTTTTTGTATGTATGATTGAGGCGGAGAATTTTTTTTACCATGTAATAATTATCTTATTAAGGGGGAGCTGAATTTCATGAAATTTTTTTTTTATAATAACAAAAGGGGAATATAGCCACTTTGAGAATGTGTTTTCTTTAGTGGTTTGTCATCATCAAAAAGGGGGAGATTGTTAGCTTTATGGCTTCAATCAAACCAAATATTTTGATGATCACAAACCAAGTATAAACTAACAATTTGAGTGTTTCAAAGTGCCCATAGCATAAAGCTCGAAAAGATAAAACAAATGCCTATCAAATCACTCAAATCGGAGTTTAAACGAAGAAGTTATGGTCAAAACAAGTCAGGAGAAAAATGCTACGTGGCGAGTGACATGGACAAGTGGACAAATTCTACATGGTGGGTGACATAGACAATTCGATCGCTAACATGTGGCATCAAGAGGACATACTTATGCTGACGGGCATCCAACAATCGAACAAATGAGAAGATAACATATGGCACTTTCAATCTCTACAAATCCATTTCCACCAATTTCTTTCAATCTCCTCAATCACTCTCAATCTCCTCAATCACTCACAATCTCAATGATTCCTCAATCTCCACTAATTTCTTTTAATCACCATAATTATGTTTTCATTTCATTTCCTTACCTCACATCTTAATCTATACCATTCATCATTTATTGCCCTAAATCCAATGGCCGCAATTCATCATAGAAACTCTATTTAAAGCCACCAAATTTCATCATTCTACACACCAACTATCAAAGCAAAATCATTTGTTTTCAAATTCTCCTATCAACTTTTGCAAAATCTTCATTCTCTCCTACACATAACTTGCTCATTTTTTGTGAGAGATTCATTAAAGTGTGGCTTTTTAGCCATTACTTTGGTGCAAAATTTGTTTATTCCACTTTGTTTTTGAATTCTTTATTTTCAAATTGGGTTTTGTATTAAGGCGTGGGTACACCTTGGGTTGTGAGAAAAGTAAATTGGTTGGATCCTGAACCAGTAAAAAGGATTTTGGGTTTCTCTTTAGCCTAGGACAAAAAGAGGGTCAATCGGTTTGGATCTCACCCGTTAAGAGGACCACTGTAGTAAAATACCCAAGAAGAAGTCTTGGGGAGTGGAGTAGGAATTTCCGAACCACTATAAAAATTCTTAGTGTCACCACTCTCTTCTCCTCTCTCTTTTAAATTCAGTATTTATCTACGTTGAATCTTGGTAGATTGCATATAGGTTTACTTAAATATTTTGTTCAATATTTCCTCTTCTTGTTATTCTTCTTTTATTGATTGTATAATTGTTCATTACCTTGAATTTATTTTTAATTTTTAAAAAGTGGTAAGCAACCTTATTCACCCACCCTCCCCCCAAATAGAGTTGCCATTAGATCCTACACAGTTGACATACTAAAAAAACGAGTTGAAGGCTATGAGGTGTCAATTATCCGACACCGAGGTCCGCATTGTTGGGTTAGAGGGAACATGTACCTACATAGAAATGATACTGAACGAAGTGACCCCTCGGGTAGAACGACTAAAAGATGAGAAAAGGAAGCTCCAAAATTTGGTAACATCGTTAGACACTCGTTTCCAAGTCTTGGGGTATAGTAGTAATAAATTAAGATCATACTTTTTTGGAACCCTGTCATGTATCTCATGCGTTGTGTCCTTCCAATCCAGTTTCATATATGGTTATGTTTTTTTTCTTTTTTCTTTTTTTTTTTGTGAACACTGCCACGTATCTCGCTCTCGCTTCCGTCTCTTCGCTGTATTGATACAGTAGTTACCTCTCAGATTCCAAACGCATGACAAACGCACATACACAAAAATGAAATGTCGATTCGTTCCCTCATGCAATTACTATATCTATTGATGGCAAATTTTGGAGAGGTCCATGTGTCCCTCAGACGAGTAGCTTCACCAAGGATCAAATGAGCCTACAACGAAAAAACTCGATGTCGATGCGGTGTCCCGCCTAATATACTTTGATGCTCAAGTTAGAAATCGGAGTAGGAAATAGGAAAAGACACATTTAGTGTTAGTGACAAGTTTTTCACTTACCTGGTGAAGGTGAGGGTTCTTCCCTTTTATAGGCTCGGATGGCCGACCAAGAAAGATGAAGGTTGGGGATGGCAAGGACGCCCCAAATAGTACGGTGCCTGTCGGGAGTCTATGCCCCCGACAATGGGTGGGTTGCATCTCCGCCTGCGAGCCTGAAACTTGTCTCCTGCAGGTGGCAAGTCGTAATACTCGGCCTGCTCCCCGTACCGTGGGAGTGGAGGCACGCCCTCCTGCCATCGCAGAGTACGACGTGTAACGGCCTATGGTCCCGTGCCTCGCAGGTGTAAACACGTGTCCTGCTCGATTTTACCCTCAACAATATTAAAACTTACATTTAATGTACCTTACGAACCATCCATCTTATTCCTCTTATATATAACAATACTTGGGAACCCGATTGTGAAATTATTCTAACCTTTCCGTTATATCACCCTCAACAACTTGTAAGAAATTTGGCCTGCAACAAAGAAATGTCATCTCAGGAGGCAACAAGTCCACTATTAATTCTATATTCATCAATTGGAGAAAATTCTCATTTGGATCCTACTGTGCTTAGATTACAGAAGCGGGGGAGGAAATTCGAGAACTAAAGGTATAAATTCGTACGGTTCGACATAAACTCAACAACACACGCTTCGTATTGAGGGCGGCCAAAAAAACATGTTCCTTGCTTGAAACAATGGTAAAGAAGAGTGCGACATTGAACACCGATGCAATATAGAGAAAAGACAACTCGTAGATAGAGTCGCGAAATTGGAAACCTATTTGCGATCCCTGTGAGGGTAAATGCTGTCGAGATCCCTCTCCATTTATTTGCTTTCGATCTACTATCGTGTCATTGTAATTTTATAAGTTCCTCATCTATTATGAATTATTAGTTACAGTTTTATTAAAATTCAAAATTACTTGCATCATATACTGCTATCGCTCTTAATCTTGAAAACACCTTTGAACTTCCTAATTACTAGAACCGTGCAACAATTAACTAATTGTGTTTCAAAATGCTGACATGCCATTACCCCAATTTAATGCTCACCTAACCACATTCAATAAATATGACTTTCACACTCTTCTTCGTCTTATATATAACATACATATGCATACCAACTTTATAATTCCTCTTATCTTATCTTCTATACCTAATAGATATAAAGAAAATGTCTGAAGAGACTGGCCGTAGAAATGAGAGTTCTGCATCGTCATCACAGGGAGAAAGTGCATTTGAAGATCTTACAATGGTTGAGTTGGATGATGAGAAAAAAAGTCATCGCAAGAATAGGCAGTTGTTGTACTCGACGCAATACCAGTTACGCGTGCAAAAAGAACGATGTACGATCCTCGAAAGGATGGTGAACAAAGAGTGTGAACGGGGAGACTGGTATGAGGAAGAGAAAAAGGAACTCAAAGAATACAGTCGCAGTGTTGGAGGCTCGTTTGCAAGCATTACGGGCATGGTAGCCGTAAGTGTGCTAAGTTTCTAAAACCTTTTATATTTTAATTCTCCCAATTAATTTTACTTTCCCTTGTGCAATTATTTTCTTATAAATGTTGTTCAAGTCGTAACGTTCAAGGGTGTTTGACCAATGTATTTCATAATTCAAAATTAGTATATGTAGTACATTCTGTTCACACAAATATGTAGTATGTCCTATTCAAGCATGCTTCAACGAAAGAAAGAATTAATTATTAAAAAAAAAAAGCTATGTAATATGTCTCACTCTCAGTCTCAATCTTGCTCTCGGTCTTGCAGTCTTTATTTTTTTCTCTCGCTATTGTCATCTCCCTCTCTCGCTCTCGATGATGCATATCCCATTGCTCTGTGTTAACAAACTAGCTCTCGATGAACCTATTATCGTTAATGTATAAGTAAGAACCCCAAATTCTAAACATTGTTCCCGTCGCTCTCGGTTCAATGCTTGATATACCAGTCACTCAAGTTAGAGAACAATAAACACATAAATCGAAATAAGAAAACTTCAATCGAACCCATAACCAACGATACTTTTCATAAAAAAAAAATCAGCTTTTCTTTTTTTCATTTTTTCGTTGTTCTTCTATATCTTCGTCAACTTCATTTTGCATTCGTCACCAATACCCATTCAACTTCGCCAACACGCTCCATTTTCTGTTATTTCACATCTATCTTCACCAAAATAATACATACGTTAAGTCCTTTCCGCTATCTTTCTCACCTTTTTTTTAATAATTTTGATTCCAGTTCTTTTAACATTATAGATTTCCCATGATGTTTTTGTTAAATTCTCGGTTTTGCATTTACAATTAACGGTCGATCGGTTGTGTATTTACAAAATCGACTGATCGATCGATTACTATAAATCTGACTAAAACCGACTGATCGACTGATATATATGTATTAAAAAACAAATCATTTACCGTCTGTTTTCCTCCTTTTCATTTTTGTCATCAAATTCTCCTTCAATGAGGTTGATTTCTCTCTCCTCTTTTTCCTTTTTTCAATTTTTTCTTTAATTGCTCCCTTATTGACGCGATTTATCTCCTTATGTTCCTCCCATATGTCATTCAAGGGGATTTTGGTCTTGACCGACCGATGTACACCCCTAATCAACAATGTGTTTTGGATTGTCGACATATTTAAATCAACATACAATGTTGTTTAATGGTTGTTAGGTTCCTTCAGCAAAATATTAACCCAATAAATATGTTTCATACGGATATTAAACTTTTTACTATTACATTATTGTATATTCAATAATATTTTTTTTATAACTGGAAGTAGGAGCTTCGTTCTCCAGCCCAAGGTTCGAGACCTCTAAATTAGTATGACCAAGAGTAGAAGTGATCATCGTTCGGTCGAAGTCAGTTTTGGACTCAAACCGACGCCGACCAACGACATATTCGGTTTCCGTCGGTCGGAGCTCGTCGGTTTTAGAAGGCTCCAGGATTCCGACCGATGAGCTACACCGACGGTTGGTCGGTTTTGATCGGTTTGGGTAAGAGGAAGGGTGGAAGAAGAAAAAATAGAAAAAAAAATATATAGAAATGGAAGAAGAAGATGTTGAAGGTAGGATGTGCCGGTAGGAACTAAGAAGTGGGTAGACGAAGAAGAAGAGGGTGGTTGTGCCGCCGTGGAGTGGGTTGCGCCGCCAGAGAGTAGGAGGAAAAAGCACAAAGTAAGGTTGTGAGTGGTGAGAGACCTGGAGAAAAAAATAGAGGGGAGAGTAGAGGGGAGAGAGAAAATGAAAGAGAAGAGAATGTTAATAGCCTGAAAAACCAGCCTCCATTAAAGGGTCACTAGACTACATTGTGTTTCTTTTTGTTTAAATAAATAAAAATACGTGGTTGGTTTGTCGGAAATTACTTTTCTGACCAAACCGACTGACATAATTCGATTTTTATTTTAATAAAATCGACCACGGCCTAAATTTTAATCAAACTGATCGACCACTATCGGTTCGGTCGGTTTTGATCGATTGGATCGATTTTTTGGTCTTATATGCTCACCCCTAACCAAGAAACTTCAAATCCTTACTAACCGAGTTCATACACAAAATCAAGTTACTAACTATTTTATTACACCAAATATATACATCATATATTTAATTTTTGGAGCTTTGTTATGTTTTACATTCCAGCAAACATATACTACATGTTTACATACTAATATAGCATATTATCATAAATACCATAAAATATGACTATGACATATAGGTTACATATCCAATACAACACAACATATCTTTTTAATGGGCCTTCTAAAAAATTAAGAAATTGAATCTAGCGAATAAGCTTGCGACACGTGGTGCTAGCATGCCCCTTCTCCAGGCGCACCTTTTTATAGTCGCACGAGTGGATCTTTTTCTCTTCAGCCAATTCTAACTTTTTTCCCTCCTTTTTAGCCATTTTTTCTTCCTTATATTTCCATTAAATCTCTACCGTTCATCTATTTCACTTAGATCTAATGGCCTACTTTCAGTCTACTCTAAATCATCATTTAAACCTAATATCATCTTCTTCCTCAAGCAACTTAGTGGAAAAAATCCAATCCAGCTCCCATGCTCTTGATTTTGGTCTCCAAATCTTGGAAATTTTATTCTCTCTACTCCAAAGGTCTCAAATTTTTCTCATTGTGTGAGAGACAAGTTTGATTTTTAGACACTTGCTTGATGCGATGCTTGCAACATTTAACCTACTTTAAGATATTTTTCTATTGTCTTGAAAATGAAATTGGATGGATTCTGAACAAGTAAAAAAGATTGTTGGAGTTCTCATTAGCCTCAGACAAAAGAATCGTAAGAGGGTTGGAAAGTGAAGTAGGCATTGCCGAGCCACCATAAAATTCTCTCCATGATGGGATTGCTCTACTAAATTTGCACACTAATTATTTTATTAGCTACTAACATTACTTGTTTTGTGTGCCAAAATTGTTTGATAATATTGGAATCAAAATTAGAAATAAAATCAAAATTAAAAATTGGTAGACAAGTCGTTATTCATCCCTAGAGTTGTCATTTGATTCCACAGACGAGTCATTAAAATGGTAGGATTAAACAAAGAAAAGTGAAAATGTATGAAATCCAAGTTTTCTATTTTAGATGGTGAAAAAAGATGGAAAGAAAGATGAAAATTGCAGAGAAAAAGAAACCCAAAAAAAAATGGAAAACTAACAGCTGTGGCAACTATTTTTTTTCAAATTCAATGTGAAAAATGGCTAGTGGTTTGTAAGGAATGACCTATTGGTTATTGAATTGCTCTTTTGGAAATTGAGCATAAAGCCATTAGACAAAAAAAGAAAATTCTATGCATCTTGAACACTAATGTAATATTGGTCTATAAAGTGGAGGAGATTTTGGCAAAATAAAAAAAAGGAAGGAAAAAATTGTTTTTTTAATTAGTGGAAGAATCTTTTAAACCTATTTCACAAAACATAGCAGCTAAAAGTGTCAAAAGTATATTCTTTTTCTAATAAAACGAAGTTAAATTATTCAAAATGAACTATGAAGTTGGTTTCAAAAAGTGGCGGCTTAATTTGTGTTCAATTGATGCTAATCTCACATGACAAATAAGATCAAACAAAAATTTAAACTTTTAAGACAAGTTTAATTCGTGATTAGAAATTTGATTTAATTAAAAATATATAATTAACATTCATGCCTCTAGTAGTAGTTATCAACTAAATATTTAATTCTTTATTTAAAAAAAGAACTAAATGTTTAATTCAATCTAAAATATTATTAATTGGTTTATTAACATATTATAAATTTTGAATAATTATAATTTTACAATATAATATATATTATATTTTACATGTTCCATTTTTTAACAAAATAAGATAAAATAAGTTTATAACTTTGAGAAAAGTATATTTCTCAAAATTTATATCTTTTTTTAATGTAATTTTCTATTTAAAAATTTCAAATTCAAAATCTTAAAAACAAGGAAAACAAAGATGTTTATTTTCATAATTTCAACTATTTGCATCACAAAATCTAAAAACTATTTTAAAAGACAAATCTATCAAACGGATATTCACTGAATTCATCTAATTCAATCAATTAAAAAACAAGAAACATACCAAACAAAGCCTTAAGCATCCTTAATGCATCTTATTCATTTAATACACTCTAAAAATGAAATAATGATATTTTGAGATCCAATCAATAACACATCAATATATATATATCTCTATATAAGATGAGAAAACTGCACGAAAATTGTGAAGCCGTTTCTGATAATTGTTTTCTCATCCAACAACTCATTCAGAAGGAATTAAATTGAATTTAAAGACGAGAGCTATTGTATTGTACTGATTATCACATAATAACCTAAACACCAACACGTTCACCGTTCTAACAAAAGGCTTTGGGACAGACAACACACATCATCTCCCAAATCCGAAAATCGACATCTTTTTTGTTCTTTTACTTTGTTTTTTGCCACGAACAAAAATCAGGCAGGCAGTTGTTTAGACAGACACCCATCTTAGGGAGGAGGTTGTTCGACTCCGACATGCACATCTCTAAGAAATTGGATGTCGTCTCCTGTACGTACAATTCGGGAATATTAGAACCCCTTATTGCTTGCTGGGATGAGTAGTACATGTTCGGAGGTGTATCTATCCCGTCCATATATAACTTTTACTTTTAAATTTGTATATTTGGTCCATGTACCTTAAAAAGTTCCTTAGAAAGTTTCTAATAAGTCTTTCGACTTTATATTTTCAAGTCTGTCAATTTAACTCGAGCCAAAGGATTACATAGTCAGCTGAGAGTTTCGTGGCATCATCATGTTAAACTAAAGAAATTAATGGTCATTCTACAAAACTTAAGTTGAAAGGACCAAGAGACCTATTAGGATCTCTTTAGAGCACAAGGAGCAAATAGACACAAACTTGAAAGTTCGCAGATTTATTAAAAACGTATTAGGACTAAATACATACCATCCTAAAGGTTTAAGGACCGAACTTATAACATAATTTTATTGTTTTAAACATTTTGAGATTTCCCGAGTGCAGCATGAGAAGGTGAAAACTTACCTCTTGGGTCGACTTCGATCTTCCTCGTAGTCCATTACTCCACCAGGTTCAGAGTAGACCTCCTCATGCCCTCTGAAGTCAATGTCGGCCTGCTTACAGTTTGTAACTTCTGCCACAATGTAAGTAAGACACATCGACCAAAATACCCGAGTATTGCACTAAAAACTCACTGTTTTATTTCAATATTTTAGCCACTCATGATCTACAGGTTATAGGATATAATGTAGATTTCAATTACATCTTCAAAAGACGACTTGTTTGTACATCAGCAACTGCAATTTAGTTCCAATTTCAATTTTTCAAATGGAAAAAAAACACACACACACAATGAATTTTATTCTTCTATATCAAGAAACTCACATCTTTTTATGTATACGAGTCTATGCCAGTGCCATGAGAACCATATAGCATAATTAGTAGTTTTTTTTAATTATTTTGTAATTTCATTTAAATGGTTAATTGTTTTAGTTTGTTACTGAGTTGCATCAACCACTTGTTTCTTCACAAAAACAAAAACAAAAATTGACACTCTAATGTATAATAAATAACATTCACTAACAAAAAACTGAACATTCTTCTTTTTTCTATATACATGAGTTACCGGGTCCAGCTTGAGCTCACCTAGACTACTCTCACAGTACAGCGGCCTAATCCCACACCAAGGTAACTTGTAAGATACTAAATCTTAATAGGTGGTCATCACGGTTTGAACTCATTACTGCTAAGCCCTTACTATTTACCTTGACCATTATTGACTACTATGCCAACTCATGATGGTTAAATAAGAAACTTTCTCTGATAACGAGTTATGTTCCTAATATGTATCAGATTAAGAAAACTCAGACCAGTTAGGATTTGGAATTTTAAAGTCTATCTGCTAATTGCATAAAATCAATAACAAAAATTTTCCACAGAAAAATAGTAATAGTAGAGAAAGAACCGTGAAAACAAGAGAAGTTTGTGTGTGCAGGTTTGGAAGGGCCAAGGAAAAAGCCACAGGCGCCCTAGTAATGCACTAATTTGTTCAGACACCCCAGGTCATTATCTTCAATAGAAACTACGGAAGTGCATAGTTTGAATTCTTTATTTGAAACTCACATCTTAGTTGAGCACAGGAGCAAATAATTGTACGTATTAAGATATATGAACACAATAATAAGAAAACATAAACTTTCCACGTCAGCAAGATGTCCAGCTTGTACAAACATATAATCACAAATTAATAAAATAGTAACCAAGGGTTAAACTTTTTGTCCCTATTGGGGAATTTAACAACCGGATTTTTTTTCAGATTATTCCAAGAATCAGGAAGTCAGTCTTGGTAGCATAGATTCTAATTTAGAAGCAGGAAGCGACTTTGGAAATTTTTCTTCTCTTGGTTTTTCCTCCTTTTCAGAAGATTATGTCGACCTTTTAGACATTATTGAAGATCTTTCTTTTCTATTTAACCCCTCAGGTGTTTGATGGTTAGTTTGGTGGTTGTTTTGGCTTCTCTTTAGCAAGTGGTTGTTTTTAATTCACAAGCTTTGAAGAAGTTTTTTACTCTTAGCCTCTGTTCATTTAGTTTTTTCTTTGGTATTAGGTTTAGTGGTGTTGCTTATGCAGTTTGTAGTTTGTTGGTTTTGGTCATTTGTTCCTTTTGTTGAATCTTCTACATGTTTGTTCTTTGTTGGGTGTTTCTTTCCTTTTTTCGCTCCCTTTGGGAGTTTGTAACCTTGAACAATTTTCTTCCTTTTCATGTTATCAATGAAAATCTTGTCTCTTGTTAAAAAAAATATCACTCACCCTACTCTATGGTGTTTTCCCAATTAGTTATCAGGAAAAAAATAGACAGAGCTGCATGAGGAAGAGATAGGGTTTCATCCTTCTTCCAGGATAATGGGGGAAAAGGCCCGAGATATTAGAAAACTGCCATTGGACTTTTTAGTTTGGTATTAAATCCATTCAGTCCCCACATTACCTTAGCTTTCTATCTTCAACACGTTCCCTTTGTATCAAACTCCGTTTTGATTCTAACTTTCTCTTTCTTCACTACTAGCTAACAGTTCTGTCCTCAACTAAGGTATCCAAGCATTTAATCCTACCTAAAACCTCCTACTTCTTAAGTTTGAGATCCCCAAAACATTATGATTCTTTTTTTTTTAATAAGAAACAAAGAGATTGTATTCAAAATCAAAAGAATGCAGGAGGCAACAGAACAGCCTAAGGCAGAGGGTCGAGGAGACCCTCCCCAAGGAAACTATACAATCAAGGAATTCCAGCTTTAAAAAATCAAAAAAAAAAAAAACTCAAAAAACCCGTAGTTACAAAAAACCTTCTTATGGATCGAAGCCCACCAAGAAGCTGTATGCTTAATATTCACACTAAAAGAGTCAAAAGAAGCCTCTTTCTCTTCAAAAAGTCTATGGTTTTGTTCCTTCCAAAGCAACCACAGAAGAGCCCTAGCTGCACAATTCCATATCACATACGCTTTTACTTTGAGCCTAGAGCCACCAAAACCTTCAGCTACAAACTCATCAATTCTCTTAGGAACACAGACAGTAAGATCAAAGAGAGAAGCCACGTAGTTCCAGGCCCTAGTAGCAAACGCACAATGAAGGAAGAGGTGATCCACCGTTTCTGCACTATTAATGCACACGGTACAAACTGAAGGGGAGAGAGTCCGATGGGGAAGCTTCCTTCCTTTGGATTTTGTCGGCTGTATTAGTTCCCCTTAGAAAAGAGTCCAAAGGAAAACCTTAACCTTCTTAGGAACCTTGAAGTCCCAAATAAAAGAAGCAGTGGTAGTATTTAGCTTAGGGGAGGGGGAAGTGATGGCAAAGAAAGCGGATTTCACTGAAAATGTGCCCTTGATGTCCGCCTTCCACCATAACGAGTCTCTACCTTGGCCAATAACCACACCTTCTAACTTTCCAATGAAGACTGCCCATCTCTCCAGTTCTCTATCAAAGAGGTTCGTTCCTTCTCATACCGATATCCCATGTCATGGCCTCTGAAATCCAGCAATCTACAATTGACTTTCCCTTCTTGGTAGAAATGCCATACAAATCCGGAAAAGAGACTGCCAAAGGAGAAGCGTCTATCCAAATGTCTTCCCAAAACCTCACCGATTCCCCCGAAGCTACTTTGAAGGAGAGCTTGCAAAAATCGGAAGAAGTTTTTTGGATATCGATCCACAATCTGCCTATGGAAGAATTCTTAGAAGGCTTTGACATCCCTCCAAAATGTTCTGTTAGGTATCCGACGACAAGAACCTAACAAGGACCGATAGCCTTTCGAGAGGGCTATCTCTCTCCCAAGAACTCTCTCAAGTTCCTCACCAAAATACTATTATCCAAGATGATCATCTCCTCTCCCTACTACCCTTATTTATAATAACTCACCCTAACTAATTACCATACTACCCATTCATACTAACAAACTAATATTCCTAATAGGACTCTCACATTACCCGCCCTTCAAAGACACCTTGCCCTCAAGGTGTGAATACAGCTAAACAAAATGATGAATACCAACAAATTTAGAAACCCAGCTAAATATCAACAAAAAAAAACCCTAGTTTCTGACTCCATTCTGACAGACGACGGCGGATGATGTGTGCAGTAGATGGTAAATCGTGTTGGAGATGGTGGTGGCGACGACAGACGGTGGCACAACCAACGATGGCGGCAGTGGTGTGTGGACGACGGATGGTGGCGGCGACAGACAGCAGTGGAGGCACAGGTGGCGGGTGATGGCGATCGGTTATCGGTGGCATGCGGCGGGCGGCGGTCGGCGGCAATATAGGTTGGAAGGTCTACTGCATAGGAGAAAAGAAAGGCAGCTAGGGTTAGTTTGGATTTTAGGTTTACAATCAAGGACATGGCCCAACCCATCTTTTATTTCTCTCTCCTTTTCTATCTTTGAAAAGTCTTGGGCCTCAAACACTTTATCCAATTCCAGCCCCTTTCCCCTTAGTAGCTTCCAATTGCAGCCCATTCTCTTTAGCACATTCTACTGCAGAAAAATTAGGACACAAAATCCACACAACTCCTCCTTTCTCCCACCACGTTTTGGAGCGTATGTGACGACACCACCATTCCTATAACTCCGACCACCCAAACATTCGTCGACGATGCCTTCCATCAGTCCTCTGTCTCTTTTTTCTTTCATTTTCTTCTGGATTTCCTACTTTTCTCCATACTTTAGATGCCAACAATCGTCGGCCATCCTTGAATAATCCCATCTCCCTCGTCACATATATCGCCCCGACTCTCTCACGACCGATCTTCAAGTCTCGTGGGATTTTAAGCCGTTCTACTAGCAGTCGTGCCCTACCCTTCTTTTTTCGCCGCTTCTTCGTCAGAGAACCACCATGCAAATCCGACCCAACCATTCTCGGACTCTTGCTTTTCTTTTTGGATATTCAATTTCTTCTTCATCCCCCTTTTCAAACTTCTGTGGTCGGTGTTCCCTTCTTCTTCTCTTCCTTAGCTTCTTCATATTCGGTTGAGGGTAATTTTTCTCCTCTCTTCTCGATGAACCGCTGCACGACAACACTTTCCTCCGCGGTTGAATTTCCATCGCACTCCAGTCCACATTCTCGAGTCTGATCGCCGGCTTCCAGCAATCCTTCGTCCCTGCTTCCGAATGCTCTTCCCCGTTGCCTCTTCCTTCCTTGATCTCTCTTCTTCCTCTCTAACAGTAAATCCCTTTTGCATTTCTTTCGTTATTCGAATCATTTCATTTGAACGGTTCGTCATTTCTCTCAACAATTCCTGCAACTCCGTTCCTATCAATAATTTCCATATCCTCGTAACTGTCTCAAATGAAAGATTCAGATTCATGGCCAGGACGAACTTGCTCTGATACCAATTTGTTAGTTATCTGAAGACAAAAACCTAACAAGAACCGATAGCCTTTCGAGAGGGCTATCTCTCCCCCAAGAACTCTCTCAAGTTCCTCACCAAAATACTATTATCCAAGATAATCTTCTCCTCTCCCTACTACCCTTATTTATAACTCACCCTAACTAATTACCATACTACCCATTCATACTAACAAACTAATATTCCTAATAGAACTCTCACAAGTTCTTCACCATAAATGGCTGCAATGACCTTCCTCCAAAGACTATTTTTTTCAGTGGCAAAGCGCCACAACCATTTCATGAGGAGGGCCGTATTTCTCTTATCAAGGGAACCAACTCCTAGACCTCCCTGTTGGATAGGTAAGGCAGTCCAAGACCACTTAACTAGGTTCCAATAGGCCTATGATTACCACCATTCCATATAAGGGAAGGACAGGCAGTCCAAAACATTATGATTCTTATCTTCTAAAATTCACTTAATCGAGGATAACTTCCACATAATCCATCCAGAAACCCTCCCAATTACCCTCAACATTGACAGCCCACCACGAAGGGAAGGACAACTTAATGGAATGATAGAAAAGCCACATATCTTACATATATCCAAATCTAGAAGGACAAGGACCCCACAAAGTGGACCCATACTCAAACAAATAGGCCAATGATTGAGGGTGACTATGACCTACGGACCATCTAACCTCTTTATCCATCGTCCTGACAACAAAAACAAGTCTAATCTATGGCACACAAACCTCACTCCCTCTTACAAGCCAAGGACACCCCAAGAACCTCCAAGAACCAGCCCCAAATAGACTGAGCAAACTAGAAGCTTCACATGATATGTCAAGGTCCTCAGAAACACTTTTGCAAAGGACACACCCCTGGGGAGCCAACAAAAAGGAGGAACATCTCTCAATATGGTCCATGGTATTAATTTCCCTACGTAAAACCTATCAGGCAAAGAACTTAGTCTTCTTCGAAACTTTTACCTTCCAGAGCGAGGCAAACAACAAGGCATGATGGGGAATCGATGGGGCACTCGAAAGTAAAGAAAGAACTTTACGTGTGGTTACCCAACCACGGTTTGGGGGACAAAAAATGAAGGTCCTTTTTCCTCAAATCAAATGAACCTCATTAGAGACACGAGTAAACCAGTAACCTCCAATGATTCCCTATTCATCAAAGACCGACAGAGACCGAGGGAGAAGAGGAGGTCAAAAGGAGGGCAAAAAACCAAACTCTTTGAATTGTGGCCTAAAGGAAGCCTTAGGTAAGTCGGCAAAAAAATCTTGAACCTCACACCCTACCAGGGCAGCCTGAGAGGAAAGTTATAACGCTCGCAATTAATCCCTAGCAAAAAACTCTTCCCTCTATTAATCTTAAGACCCAAAATCACTTTCAAAAATGAAAGCAAACGGTTCATATTGATAAAGGAGCTTTACTTTTCGAAAGAAAAGAAGAGAATATCATCCACAAACTAATTATGCAACAAACAAGTTCTCTCCCTCCCCATTAAGAAACTTTCTAATCCTCCCTTTTCCACACCTGTTGAGGCTAGCTTGTTGAGCGCATCCACAACTAGAATGAAAAGAAAGGGGGACAATAGATCCCCTTGCCTCAGACCCCTCAACGCCTGAAATCTACCACTCTTGTTCACAAGGATAGAGAAATTAACATTTCTAACAACACAACTCCAAATCCACACTCTCCACTTATACTCAAAGCCCTTCTAGGCTATTCATATATATTTAAGAGAAATCAATCAAGGTCATTTCACACGTATGAAATTTTATAACACAGACACATGTCATGCACGTAAAAGTTTTCTAGTATGACATAAAAAAATCAATCTAGGCCATTGACATGTATGAAGTTTTAGAACACATCACACATGTCGTGTAAAACTTGACACAAAATACAAGTTCATGTGGCTGCCATGAAAGATTTCTCTTAAATTCACGACAAAACATTAACAAGGACCAAAACAAATTTTTATGCAAAATTAAAGGACTTCATATTGATATTTTAAAATACAAGGGACCAAATCAAAATAAAGTGTGAAAATTCAGTGACCAAAGTGAGATTCAAACCTACTTTTTATTACTTGAACTCACACATCAAAGCTTCCAGATCTTGTTCACTTCATTTGGTTTGTATATGGTTGTTTAGAAACTGTTTTCAAAATATTTAAAAAATAAATAAATAAAAACAAATTATAAAAATGTGTTTGGGTAACTTTATAACAAATATTTTCTCTTGATTTCTTTTAATGTATTCTCATAAATGACCTATTTTTCAGGGGAAAAATGGCCATTCCAAAATCACAAATAAATAGTGATTTTAATGTGCATAGTAGTTCAGTTTCAACTTTCAAAAACAGTTCTGGAAACAAAATCATAAAATAATTTCAAAAACAAAATTCCAAACAGTTATATTCTTGATTCAAATTTTCATAGACTTTGGTCTTAGAAAGATCTTTATAGAGATTTTCTGTAAAAGAGACAACGATAGTGTCCTTTCTCCATAGCAGTGTTCCTATAGCCTCGTATTTTTCACAACGGATGAAGTACAAACGTTCAGTATTTTTGTTGGGGTGTTATTGCCTAGTGGAGGTTAGGCTTTCAAATGAATCAAGGCATTTTTGCAGCATGAAGTTTCAGCTCTCCCTTGAGTTACTTAACTAGTAAGGAATAAGCACAATTTTGAAAACAAATAAGATGAATGACAAGTTGTAAGGGTAGGGTGCTTTTCGACACATTTTAATGGGCAGAGAACAAAATGTTACCAGATCTCTGGATTAAATTAGCTTACCTTCTTCCATGTATACAAGTTGGGTTTTTTCCATGTAATTTTCGTTTCTTATGTTAGTTCTAAGAGAATCTCTCATGCGATATCCTTGTATATAATTTTCTCATTAAATTTTGGTTTTCCATAAAGAGAAAAAGTGCTCAAACATCAAACGAATGAAGACAAAACTTATTTCAACTGACCTTCAAGGAAAGCGACTTCTTTACTTCTTCCACCCTATCCTTGTATAATATTTTCTCAATAAATTTTGGTTTTCTATTAAAAGAAGTGCTCAACCATCAAAAAGCCAAGACAAACTTATTTCAACTGACCTTCAAGGAAAGTGACTTCTTTACTTCTTCCACCCTATCTTCGACATCCTTTCGGTGCTTCTTGTCTAATTCACTCATATTATCGGCCCATTTTATCTTCTCTTGAATTGAGACCAATAAATTGTCCGATGTAGTCAACCTAGATACACACAGGAAATATCACATTTCAAATGGATTTGTTGCCCAAACCAAATAGAGAAGGCATAGGAAGGGTGACAAAGTCAACTCATTTTCAATAAAGAAATTTGAGAAATGATTTCAATAAAAAAGACATACAACTAGGAAAATACAAATATTCTTTTTAAACAAACAATGTCAAATGAAGTTTCAAACAATAATAAGACCTGGAGACTTGAGCTTGCAAAAAAACCAGTATCTCAACAATAAGTTTAAACTTGTTTCATAGTTCCTTGAATACACAAAATTACTTTTTTTTTAATAACCGGGAGCCAGAGCTGCAGAAAATAACTTCTTAAGAAAGTGCTTCCCTTAAATTCTTAAGCAAGTGCTTCCCTTAAAGGAGGCCTCCAATGAAACTTGAACAAGCAAATTTACCAGTTCGATAGTGTTTGTATCATGCTCCCAAGTTGCCCAGGTCTCAGGTCTCTCCCTGCAGCAAATTGGACCTGCATGTTCACATTAGGACTTCAATGGACCCAATTTATAAATCCAATATTGTGAAGAGGGCTACAACAACAAACACAGACCTCAAAGCACCTTCGCAGCTGATCCAACTTTCCTCTGACTATACCCTGAAAGCAAATAAGAAACCTTTGAGGGAAAATACACCCCTTGCCCATGATATTTCAAGGGCAATGTTTATCCTCCCAGAAAAATAAGCAAGCAAATCAATAAATAAATCTTAAAATATTTAGCAAGCCACAAAAAACCCTTTTCAGAAGTCTAAACTCCAAGGATGAGGAGTGCCCCAATCAAAAGATACCAGGTGTAAAGAGCCACTGAGCCTGAATTGGACTTTTCAGCATTTAAATTTCCCAGTAAGGCCTCCAAATTTTTAACAAATGGCATCATGACAATGTAAGGTACCCACCAGCACTAATTGTGGGATACGACCACTAAATACTTGTTATTTCCATAGAACGGCTAGGCTTCAAGAGGAGTAAAAGTATGATCAATTCACTTGCTCTTGATGGTGGCATGCTATTATTCTAAGATAACACCTCAATTATTTAAAAATATAATAATAATTGTGCAACTTGTACGCTTAAAAATGAGCTCAATTAGTGGATTGCAAGTTTATAGTTGCCTGTAACCTATTTAGGCCTTCCATTGGAACACAACCATAGGGTTTGCTCCCCTTGGAATCCAATGTTTGAAAAATGTCAATTGAAAAAATTCTTTTTCTCTAGGGGAGATGGTTAGCCAGTGTTAATCTCATCTATCCCTATAAATTTTCTTTCATTGTTCAAGATTCTAAATACTTAATTTGCTCCAAGAAAGAGTATATAATAAGAAGCAAATCCTAGATTTTGAATTATGCTTATATATAGTCACTGCAATTAATACCAATTGATGGCATGTTAACGTGGCACCCCGTAAGAAAAAGTTTGGATGTGGCAGCATGATTTACAAGCCAACAGGATGTGGATTCCACAAACTAATAATTACACATCGTCCCTAATTCAACCTGCCCAACCCAACTACTCATCTCAAATCTAATTCAGCCCTAACTGTTGAATTATATTGTTATTTTTAATTTCCTATTGTATTTAAGTTTTAATAGGTTAGGTTTCCTTGTTCTAATAGGTAAGTTACTTACCCTAATAGGCTTCTTTTCTTCTTTGGAGCTCTTATTTATAGTCTGGTATCAATTCTTTGGAGGTAAGTAAGAATTATTTTCTTTTCCTATTAATTAACATGATATCAGAGCCTAGAGGCTTTTACGACTGACTTTCATACCCAATCAATTTCTTGTTTGATAACCTTATTTTTATTTTCTTAAATTGGCCTTTATTGTTCGTACTTGAGAGATAGCATCTTAGTGAGATCAGTTCATACCTCCATCACTACTGAAGTTTTAGTTTGTGTCTTCATTCCATTCGTGCGTATCAGTACATCAACTCTCTAATTAATGAAGTTTTTTTTCTGGGCATTGGTGACCTAAATCAACGGCTATTGAAACAAGTTCATCGATGTTGTCAGTTCTTGGACTTATTGTTCATTTGATTAGTCACTGCCTTCTCAGGCCCATCGTTCAGATTGGCCACCATCAAGCTCATGCCGCACCATCGAGTTCACCACCGTCGCATCTGTGTTGTTGCACTGTCGTTGAAGCCGTCGAGTTTGTGGGCTCTCTGCTGTCGCGCCCATCATTCGTGGGTTCTCTGTTGAAGCCGTCGAGACGAGTTCCTGGGTTCTATCTTGCCGCCACTGTTCAAGACTCTGGCAACACTTTCAGAAGTCGTCGATCCTTCACCACGTTGTGATTCACCGCCGATTGCTCCATCGTCGGGATCGCGTGACGCTGCAGCTGTCCGTGTTCAATGTTTTTGGGTGTGCGACATGGTTTGCAGTTCAAAGCCCTAATTTTCATGGATTTCAAACATAAGTGTTGGTCTGGTTTAGATCTGGTTAGGTTTGATTTGGTTCGCATTTTCTTCGGTTCAATACAACTTGGTTTACTTCGGTCCGGTTCAACATCAGTTTCAGGTCTGGTTCAACATAATTCAATTTGGTTCATCCGGTTTATATTGGTTCAACCCGGTTCAGCTTTATTGCAGTTTGGTTCAGTGCATCCCGCCTCAGTTCAGACCGGTTTCAGTGCTGATTTTTCAGTTTTGTGCGTAGATTTCCATTTTTGCATTGTTGTTTAGTCTTGGTATCAATGTCACAATCGTCCAAAATTACAAAAAAATTTGACATACATGAGATCAAACAATTAAGGAGCTTCTTAAAAACTTTGGATAATGCTCCTAGTTAAGGTACAGGTTCGATAACTTTGACGAGTACAACTTCACCTGGATTATTGATTCTGGTGCAACAGACCATATGACAAATAGTAGCTGTCATTTTATCTCCTATAGTATTTGTCCGAGCAATAAGAAAATTTCTACAGCAGATGGTACCTTGGTAACCGTGGCTGGTCAAGGAGACATCAAGATAAATTCAAACATTACTTTAAAGAATGTGCTTCATATACCACGTTTAACGGTTAATTTGATCTCGGTAAAGATTTGATCAAAGATTTAGGCTGCAGAGTAATTTTTTCTGATTCTTGTATTTTACAGGACCAGTGCAATAGGAAGATTATTGGACTTGCTAATAAAAAAGATGACTTTATTATCTTAATGAACTTGTGGGTCAGACTAGTGTTCCAGTCTCCTTCACCTCACAAACTCATCATCCTTCAAGTAAACTTTTGTTGAACCATTATAGACTAGGACATCCTTCATTTCGAACTCTTAAAATATTGTTTCCCGATTTATTCCAAAATCTTAATCCTGAGTCAATTCAATGTGAAGTTTGTGAATTCGCTAAACACAAGCGTGTACCCTTCCCTAGTAATAATAAATGAATAGTAGTTCCTTTCTCTCTTATTCATACTGATGTTTGGGTCCCTCCAATGTTCCAAATGTTTCCAAAGTTCACTGGTTTATTGTGTTCATTGATGACTGTACTCGAGTCTCATGGGTTTATCTTTTAAAACAAAAATCCGATGTTGGTTCTACCATTCAAAAATTCTTTCATATGATAGAAAACCAATTCGGAATCAAACCCAAATGATTCCGCTCTGACAATGCTCGAGATTACTTCAATCAAAATGTAATATCCTTCTTTCAAAAAAATGGAGTCATCCATGAGTCGTCTTGCATGGACACTCCTCAACAGAATGGAGTGGCCGAAAGAAAAATTGGTCACATCCTTTCTGTGACACGTGCCATTCTTTTTCAAAGAAATATTCCTAAATCCTTCTGGGGGGAAGCTGTGTTAACAGCCATTTATTTAATCAAACGATTACCATATGCTACTCTAGACCATAAAACTCCTATGAATATCCTATCAAAATATTATCCTGATTTTCGAACAACAAATAACTTGACTCCTCGAGTATTTGGTTGTGTAGCCTTTGTTCATGTTCACAGTCACCAGCGAGGTAAACTTGATCCACGAGCATTCAAGTGTATTTTTGTAGGATACTCGAACACTCAAAAGGGATATAAATGCTATCATCCTCCTTCGAAAAGGTTCTTCATCTATGCTGATGTTACCTTTTACGAAGACACCAGCTTCTTTACCTCACCTTATCTTCAGGGGGAGGAACTATTGTTGGAAGATAAGGATTTACCCATTCCTAACCTCACATTTCCTACATCAAATCCTTTACCACCACCCTTAGACACCTTACCAGGACCGTCTAACCCTTCTACTACTATACCATTACAGGTTTATTCAAGAAGAAACACTGAAAAAGATAAGCAAGTCCAAGAGTCCGAACATATCACTGGAATTGAAATTGACGAGAAAATAATCAGTGGTGAATCAGACATTATAGTATCTAATAATGATGAGTCAGACGTTACAATATCTGCTAATGATGAGTCAGACCTGGATTTGCCGATTGCTTTAAGGAAGGGAAAACGAACTTGTACTCAGTATCCATTGTCTCACCTTATATCATATGACAAACTCTCAAGTCAGTACAGAAGTTTTATGGTTAACCTTACTCAGGTAAATATTCTAAAAACATATATGGAGGCAATACAATATGAAGAATGGAGGCAAGCAATGAATCTTGAAATGCAGGCTTTAGAAAAAAATAAAACATGGGAGTTGGTTACTATGCCTAAAGATATGAAAGCTGTAGGATGTCGATGGATATATACTGTAAAGTATAAAGCAGATGGAACACTTGAGAGGTACAAAGCACGGTTGGTTGCTAAGGGATATACTCAAACATATGGATTCGATTACCTTGAAACCTTTGCGCTTGTTGCCAAGATGAACACAGTACGAATACTTCTATCTCTTGCTATAAATCATGGATGAGACATGTTACAATATGATGTAAAAAATGCTTTTCTACATGGTGATCTTGAAAAAGAAATTTATATGGAGATCCCACCTGGGTATCAGCAAGCAGGAAATAAAGTTTGTAAATTAAAAAAGGCGTTGTATGGATTAAAGTAATCTCCTAGGGCATGGTTTGAGATTTTATCAAGTTATGAGGAAGATGGACTATAAACAAAGTCAAGGAGATCATACATTGTTTATAAAACATTCTAATGCATGGGGAGTGAGCATTGATTGTTTATGTCGACAATATTATTGTCACTGGTAATGATAATAACGAACAAGATAAATTGAGAAATTGTTTAATCCAAGAGTTTGAAGTTAAAGAACTAGGAAAGCTAAAATATTTTCTTGGGATAGAAGTTGCCTATTCTAAACAAGGCATATTCCTATCACAACAGAAATATGTGATTGACTTACTTTCTAAAACAAGAAAGCTTTGCAGCAGACCAATAGGAATTCCGATTGATAAAAACCATAGATTATGTACATCTGAAGAGAGTCCTCCAGTAAATAAGGAAACTTACCAGAGGTTAGTTGGAAAATTAATATATCTTTCTCAAACGAGACCAGATATTGCGTATGTTGTAGGAGTGGTAAGTCAATTTATGCATAGTCCAAAAGAAGTTCATCTTCAAGCTGTGTACCGAATACTCCACTATTTGAAGAACTCCATTGGGAGAGGATTGTTGTTTAAGAAAGGCGAGAAACTCAATCTAGAAGTTTATACAGATGCAGATTATGCAGGATCGCTAGACGATAGAAAATCCACTTCTGGCTATTGTACTTTCTTAGGTGGGAACTTAGTGACATGGAGAAGTAAAAAACAAAATGTAGTTGCAAGATCAAGCTCAAAAGCGGAATTTAGAGCAATGGCATTGGGCATCTGCGAATTACCGTGGATAAAGATTATTTTAGAAGATTTGAAGATTCGATGGGAAATGCCTATGAAACTTTACTGTGATAATAAATCTGTCATCAGTATTGCACATAATCCAATTCAACATGATAGAACCAAAAATGTTGAGGTTGATAGACACTTCATAAAAGAAAAGTTAGACAACCGTCTCATATGTACTCCATTTGTACCAACAAATAATCAAATAGCAGATATCCTTACTAAAGGATTGAACAACAACAACTTTGAGCATTTGGTTAACAACCTGGGAATGGAAAATATTCATTCACCAGCTTGAGGGGGAGTGTTAAATTATATTGTTATTTTTTAATTTCCTATTGTATTTAAGTTTTAATAGGTTAGGTTTCCTTGTTGAGGGGGAGTGTTAAATTATATTGTTATTTTTTAATTTCCTATTGTATTTAAGTTTTAATAGGTTAGGTTTCCTTGTTATAATAGGTAAGTGTTTTCTTATCCTAATTGGCAAGGGCTTCTTTTCTTTTCTTCTTTGTAGCTCTTATTTATAGTCTTGTATCAATTCTTTGGAAGTAAGTAAGAATTATTTTCTTTTCCTATTAATTAACACTAACTATATATGTCCATTCACACATAATTCATCCCTTTGGTTCCTATATGCCACCTCATCAAAATTGTCTAAGAAAATATCCCCTTTTTATAAGAAACCAAACTTTTCATTGAGACTAATGAAAACAAAAACCAAAGGTAAGGGCATACAAAAACAACAGCTCAGAAAAAGGAAGTCATTTTAAAGAAAGGCTTCCAATCAAAAAGAATAAAACCTAACTGATAATTACAAAATATATTCGAAACAGACCCCATAAAAGGACATTAAACCTTATGAGGTCCTAAACAGGTTCCCACTCTCTCTCCACCCCCTAAAGATTCTATTGTTTCTTTCCAACCAAATCTCCCACAAAATCCAAAAGAACTCAGCCTGCCATAGGAACCTCCCTTTCGGAGAATACAAAAGCACTTCCCCAAAGCTTAACTTGACCACAGCAGCATTCATTTGGAATTTTAAAGTTCCAAAGAAGGTGAAGGTTTTCCTATGGACATTGTTCTATAGAGGTACGAATACAGCAGATAGAATTCAAAAGAAACTCCCCCACTTGGCGCTCTCCCCGACAATCTGCAGTTTATGTTTGAGGAACTCAGAGAATGTGGACCATCTCTTTATGCACTGTACCTTCGCGTCCACAGCTTGGAATTTTGTGGCTTCTCTATTAGACTTATCCTTTTGTTTACCTCAGCATATCGAAGATTTCATTTCTGAAGGTTTTGGTGGTAAAGCACTCAAAGGAAAAGCTTTTATCATATGGAATTGTGCCGCTAGGGCGGTCCTTTGGCTTCTTTGGAAAGAAAGGAATAGTCGGATTTTTTAGGACAAAATGGTCTTGATAGATTCTTTTTTTGTGGATATCAAGCATACGGCTTCTTGGTGGGCTTCTATCCACAAAAAGGCTTTTTGTAATTACGGTCTTTTTTCTTATTATGCAAGATTGGAAAGCTGTGATTGTATAGTCCTTTGGGGAGGGTTTTCTCTACCCTCCGCCTTTAGGTTGTCTTGGCCCTTTTTGGGTGTTTTCTCTAATATACCTTTTTGTCTCTTATTATAAAAAAACACTTCCTCCACCATAGACCGCCACTCTCCATGACGAACCCAAGAAATCTCGAAAATCTCAAAGAATCAGCCCCAAATGTTTTGGGAGAACTGGCATTGCCATATGATCAAGGTCCTCGGAATCCCGCTTGCAAAGAACACACCATTGCAGCCCCAAACAGGAAGGAGAGTGCTTCTGGATACGATCCAGGATGTTGACTTTCCCAAGTAAGACCTACCACACGAAAAACTTGATCTTCTTCGGAATATTCACTTTCCACAATGAGGCAAACACTGGGGCCGAAGGGGGAGAATTAGGGGAACATAAAAGGTTAAAGGAACCAGAAGAGAAATCCCTAGAAGGATTAGGGGACCAAGCATCTAACAAAGTGTCCCATCAATGTTACATCACTCATTGTCAATGGTAGAGACTAAAAATAAGCATCAAAATCTTTGGTCATACCCAATATTTTCAAGGAGCAAGGCGCACCTCAAGGCAACAAGCCCTTTAACCGCCTTAGGGAGAGAGACAACAAAAAGACGAGACCTGAGTGAAAGCGAGATGCACTTGATAAAACTACAGTATCAAAAAACGATCAAAGGACAGCTCCTTAGAAGATCTTTTGATTTCTTTCTCGTCAAGTCATCCAAAATAAGGCCTAAATGAAATTGTTCCATAAAAGTTTCTTTTCTTTGCTGAACGGGTGCCCCAAAAAAACGGAGATAAGGGAAGGTGGGTCACTAGGGAGAACCATGGACCATTTGAAAGACGATAAAAGTCTAGCCCAAAAGGATATTGCATAGTGACAATGAAGGAACAGGTGACTATGTTTCTGCATCCTCTTGCAAATGGCACACCATTATGGTGAAAGGCTCAGGTATGGCATCCTATTTTGAAGCTTGTGATGGGTATTTTTGGCTTTGTGACTCAGCTCCCATAGAAATAGAAATAATTTTACTTTCTTGGCTAATAATTCATCCAAAAAGCTTCATACAAAAGAGGAGTGTTGTAAACCTTTTTTTTCTTTTTTTTTGAAGAAACAATTTTTCATTGATAGATGAAAAGATACAAAGTGTTCAAGGATTCAACTTCCAAAAGGAGAAAAACAAAAACCAACTACCAACCAAACAAAAAGAGCCACAACAACAGCTCCCAAAAGAAGAAACCAAGAACAAACCAAAAAGCCAAATAGAAAACCACCAAACTAACCAGAACTAAAAACAACTCCAGCTTAACAAAACCTAACAAAAGAACAGCAAACCAAAACCTCAAAAAAAAAGGGATGTGAAACATAGCCAAGAACATGTCGTCTTGGAAAAAGAAAATAAGCTGTCTATCGAAACAATAGTAATGCCCACTTGATTGAAATAATCAGATAAATCTTTTGGGACCAAACATTTGCTGAATAACTCTTGCAACGAGTCATCTTCAGACGGTAAATAAGAAATTTCTTTATCTTCAACCTCATTGAATAGAGAAGTAAGACCATCTTTAGAGAAGACATCAAAACCACTAGCAATTGAGTCTTCAACAATGAGCCCTTTTTGTTGTCAAACCCTAAAGGATAGGTGGAGCACTAAATCAGCCCATTCCTCTTTTGAAGTCAGGTTCCAAATTTCACTTTCATCCATCCAAAGATCCTTCAGAAGCTTCCTTCCTCTATGAGATTTCATTAAGCAAATGGTACTTATGAGCCAGGATGTCATTTTGTAGCCAAGGGTCACCCCAAAACATAGTATGACATACCTCCCCCACCTTGCTGGTTGTGTGGTCGTGACGAAAGATCGATGCTTCAAGATATGTTTCCATGGTCCATTGGCAATAGCTAAGGAATAGTTTCCTGGTTTAACATTTAGAGGCGACGTTCAATATTTAGAATCAATAGCCTATCTCCAAAGAGCCTTTTCCTCCTAGTCATAATATCTTCAAAGTTCAAATCCATTTTGCAAGGAGGGCTTTGTTCTTATCCCTTAGGCTTGTGAGCCCCAATTCACCATCTTTAATGGGGAGAATAATTTCCTCACATCTAACAGGGTGCAAGCCAATTTTGTCACAATTTCCTTTCCAAAAAAAAGTTCATGTATATTCTCTTTATTGCTTGGATCGCCTTTGATGGCATCTTGAAGTGAGACAACTAACACATGGAGAGATTATCCTCTCTATTGCTTTCAACCTTCAATAACATCTCTACTTTGCACCCAAGATGTAAGGATGAGTATATCACCTGCATGCTTGATCCTTGGCCTCAGCATGATCTATTATTTTTCTTGCATGTTATTCATGTACACGCCATTCTGGGATTTTGTAATTGACCTGCATGTTTTCTTTGACCTTTAAAAAAGTATATCGCCTCTCTAACAGCAGGGAAGTGGTTCATCCCAAACTGTAATTTTTGTCTCCTAAGAAATCAAGGACATAGCAGTATGTATAACCTTCAAGTAAGATTGAAAGTATATCGCCATAGAACAGATCCTGTTCAAGTAAGTTTGCAAGTATATTGCCACTCTCAAGGAGTTGGGGACGCATCAAGAAGAAAGGTCTCAATTTAATCTCTCTCTTGCCAAGGAGTGGCTCCAATTTTTGTTGGACTATAAGTTGGAACTTGATGCAGCTAGCTCTCAAGATATCTATTAATAAAGATATGGATTCTGTTTCTTCAAATTCTTATTTGTCTAAGGACGGATCAGGGGATGTTAGTTCAAAGATTTTTTGTTATTTGGAGTATTTTTATGTCCCTAATTTCACTACAAACACCCTTGGATGGGTCTATTTGTTGATGTTTCTCGGTTTACTTATTATTCTTCAAGTGTCCTAGATGTACTGCTCCTTGTTGAGGTTCTTATATTGTTTTGTCCTTTTTTTTTTCTCTCCCCGGGAGTTTGTATCCTAAATAATTATTTCTTTTCATATTTTCAATGAAAAGTTATCTCTTGTTAAAAGAAAAAGAAACGAGCACTTTCCATTAAGGGACTGAAAAGTACAAAAGACCGACCAGAACTATATCTCCCCAATTGATTTTTATATCAAACAAGGTGTAATTACATAAGGATTTGGACTGGATGGCCCACAAAGATACGAAGTAAATAACATTTTCCTATAGTTGGTGGAGAGGTCTATCAAAATGCGGGAGAAGATGCAGTTCTTCGTTTTCATACAAAATTAAAATAATTAATTATGAATATAAATGAATCTCTCTTTTCAATTTCTCTCTTTTCAAAAATAGGCCTTTGTTAATTCTGTCTTGCTATGGAATGACGATAGCTTTCATGATCTTCTGAGTCTTTGGATTTATCTACATTGCTTTTAATGTTGTACAACATGCGTCTCTGTCCAGATTCTAGGAAGATTAAATGTTTCTCTTAATTGGTTACTTTTTGGAGGATTAACACAATAGGTTGCATCCAAAGATCTTTGTCTTTAGTTTCATTTTCCCGTAGTGTGTTTTATTCAAGCATCAGCAGACAAACATCAAAAGATTTGGACCATATTTTATGGAATTCTTACGAAAAGCTATGACAGAATTTTTTAGATCTTTGGTGTTAGTTGAACTCCAGGCAATGGTTGCCAAGTATGATGCAGGAGGTACTTCTCCACTCTCCTTTTCATGATGGAGGGCGATTTATGTGACAAGTGGTTTCCTTTGCTACTCTCTAAGATAATAGGCTTAGGAGAATCAGGAAAATATTTACGTATGAGAGGTGTCTAGGAAGGGTCAGAGTGTGGCTCACTTCAATACCTGTCTCTTTGGGTGTTCTCTTAAAAATTCTATAATTTTTTATATCCTGTACCAACTTGCCAACACCTCAATTAATTTCCTAAGACAATCATCTAAGTTCTAACCCTACTACATTTAGTTGCCAAGAAAACCCGTAAAATAATAAATCCTAAGCAGATGATCATCATGGTTTTAATTACTCGTTATCTTTGATGGTTAGCAATTGGAGCCTCTAGCTGAATTCTACTTTATTTCTGTTTTTTCTGTGGCTTCACTTGTTTAGGCTCTTTTTAATTATTCGTTATCTTTGATGGTTAGCAATTGGAGCCTCTAGCTGAATTCTATTTTATTTCTGTTTTTTTCTGTGGCTTCACTTGGTTAGACTCTTTTTATGGTCTTGCATTTGGTCTCTTATCGAGAGAAGCTAACAGTGGAGCAAATTCAATTACACTTGTTGCTAAAGAAATTAACATGAACGAAAGAAAGAAAATTTACTTTAATGTTTTTTTTCACAAGGAACAGAATTTTTCATTGATAAAATGAAAAATTACCAAGGAAGATATGCTTACTCTGACATATCAAATGTCATTGAAGTCAAAAACATGATGAGGAAACAACTGACAAGAACTTCAGTAAAATAAGCAGCATCCAGTGTTGACATTCAAAGCCTAGTTTCAATATAAGAAAGAATTACAATTGTGACAGCTCGCACTACTTCTATAGGTGTGGAGAGTTCTTCAGGGAGGTTTGAGTCTTGGCTAGATTTGATGCCTCCTCTTGGGTTTATGTAAGATTTAAGTGCTTTCTCATTGTCTCTCATTTTTTCTACTGGATCCCTCCATAATGTTTTGTAGTAAGGTAGTTTTTTTTCCCAGCTCCTACTGTTTTGGGCTTTCCTTTTTGGGTATTGCCCTTTTGTATTCTTCCACTTTTCTCAATGAAAATTGACATTTTCATCAAATAAATGAATAAAACAAAAATTGTAACAGCCGTAGGAAATGAAGCCTTGTATGCTTTCCGTACACATGCAGGCATGACCAGCAGAGGAAGATAAGAAGAAAACTGATCAACCACACATGTATGGGATATTTGGTTCAAAGATTCTTTTCCCAGTATTAATATTCTAATACTGGTAAGAAGAACCATTTAGTCTGGATTGGCACTAATATCCTAATACTGGAAAGAAGAATCGATTAAGTCCGAGTTGGTATTAGTATCCTTGAACTCGTAAGAAGAATTAATGAAGTCCAGAATGTAGAACATACCGCATACATGCATTCATTAATAAGAAAATCCTCCAGTTCTCGTACATTTGTAACATCTAGTTCCTGCATTAATTGACCGTAGGCTAGCACCTGGGCATGAAATCAACAGATAATTTAATGGTGAATGCCAGGAATCTACATATTATCATCTACTAAAAGCTTTTGTAGGAAACCTACATATAGAGACATGAAACAATATTGAGTATATACTAACAGTGAGCTGCAAAAGAAAGACTGAGAATGAGACAAGAACTTTATTAGATAATAGAAACTAAGAATCAGACCAAGATGGTCCCTACGAGACCTCTCGCATCATACTTGGCACCAGGCAAGTACCTGGTGCCATCCAACCTACGGTCTTTAAACATTTCAAACTAGGGATCTAGGGTAAAAACTACCTGTATGCATGTTTCTTTAAACAATAACCTCGTTCCCTTTTATAATTTACCTCAAAAGTTCAAAATACTATATTTTAATATCAAATTGATATTATTGGTTATGTATTATACACCTCACTTCACTGATGCCCGTGCTCAGGCTCCAAAGAGCTATGTACCCCTCTGAAAACAATTAACATTTTTTATGACTTTTTTAACTACCACAACTTGATGTACCCACAGTCTATTGCACCACTTAACCTAACTAAATGATGGTTTGTTCTCAGGAAATCAACTATGGCCAATAACATTAGCTCCAGCAAGTTGTTAGACCCACAAAGGTGAAGCAGAACAGAAATACAGACTGTTCCAAATCAGCCAGATATATCTACAAGTGGGTTAAGGGGGAGCAAGAATACCTTGTTTGTCTCAGCCAATGTAAGGACAGTAAGTTGCTTTAATTTGAGGGCTTGATCAGAGCTCAATTCTGGAAGAAGGCTGGAATTACCTGCAAATTTAACATAACCATCGACAAAACTTGAATTGCATCAAGTGCAGTCATGAAGAGCACACACTTCAAAGTTGAAGTAACAAAATTGTAGCTAAAGAAAAACAATTGATAGATGCAAGGTAAGTTATGATACACACACTTTTTTTGAAGTACTACAACGAAATTGAAGCTAAGTAAAATTAATATATAGAGGCAAGGTTATAGCAGTTATGATACAAGATGCTATTCATGAAAAAGGAAACTTACAACACTCGAGCACTTCAAGGCAAAGGCCTAAACTCACCAAAACTAACTACTCTTTAAATTCTGCCCATTTCCATCCCCCCTTAACTCCCTTCATCTAAAACCACTCTAACAAAAAATGACAAACCACAAACGAAAACGAATCCACAGCAGAGCAACAACAAACAAAAACAACACTTAATAAGAAATACTTTCATAAAGAAATATTTAAGTACACCATTATAAGTTTAACTGTCAATTTAGGTGTTCAAGTTCTTCCTACACTAACCAAAATGAAAAAGATAAATAAAATGTCTTTACATTCTTGACCAACTTATATTTAAACATCATAAACATAAAACTAGTGAAGATAACATGCCAATTATATCAAGAATCATATAAAATTTCAACTCTTACACTTGTAATCACTCCATGTTCCATATGCAAACAAGCGAAGCACATCAAGATATACAGAATGTTCAGTTCCTTCAAGCTGCAAAAGGTAGAGCATTAATTTTATTTTGCAGTTTAAAGGAGAGTAGGACACAACAATCATCTGAAAACTTGCAATTAACATCACCATTCTCGTAGCCAAAAAAGCATATTATCAATAAGCTGTTTCCTTCTCCCACAAAAAAAAAAAAAGCAAGTCCCACTCTGGTAGCCGAAAAGCATCAAGAAAAAAAGACCAGAAAGTTGATGGGTTTTATCTTTTAGATATCAGGTTGAAGAAGTCAGCTTTGGTTAGACACATTGATGTAACTAACTATAGTTCAGACATTTAGTTAATTAGTTAACGTCCTTTTATTAGTTAGATAATTAGTTAAAGCTTTCTGTTGGAAGGTTTAGTGTGCAACGGCTAGTTTTTTTTTTTTTTTTTTATAAGAAACCAAACTTTTCATTGTGAATAATGAAAACAAAACGGATGTACACGGGCATACAAAAACAAAGCCCTAAAGAGGGAAGCCAAACTAAAGAAAGGGCCTCCAATCCAAAAAAAATATGACCTAACTGATAGTCACAAAACAATTTCGAAACAGACCCCCATAAAGAAACATTAAACCTTATGAGGTCCCAAACAGACTCCCACTCTCTTTCCACCCCCCTAAAATTCTATTGTTTCTCTCCAACCAAATCCCCCACATGATCCCAAAGAAACCCGCCTGCCAAAGGAAACTCCCTTTCTCACGGAAAGGAGTGGACATAAGCACTTCCTCTACCACCGATCCCCACTCTCTGTGACGAGCCCAAGAAATACCAACCATCTCAAAGAACCGACCCCAAATTCTCTGCGAATACTGGCACTGCCATAAGATATGATCAAGATCCTCCGAATCCTGCTTACAAAGAACGCACCAATGCAACCCCAAGCAAGCAGTCGAGCTCTTTTGCATATGATCCATGGTGTTGACTTTCCCAAGTAAGACCTACCACACGAAAAATTTTATCTTCTTTGGGATCCTCACTTTCCACAACGCAGTAAACGCTGGGGTTGCCGAGGGAAGAGAAGGGGAACATAAAAGATTGAAGAAGGAACTGGACCAGAAGCCCCTGGAAGGGTTAGGGGACCAAACACCACAATCCCTTCTATCACAAAAGAGGGAACAATCAGAGAGCAAAAGGATCAACTCCAACACTTCCCGCGCTTCCCTATCTGTCAAAGACCAACTGAGACTCAGGGACAAGGACAACCCATTCCCCCCATTCTCCACACCGAGGCCACCGAATGCAATCTCTTATCTGATAAGTGATAAATACGAGGAAACAAAGAACAAAGAGGCTTTTCTCCCACCCAAATAACTTCCCAAAAAGTCGTAAAAGGGGCTGCTGTATTTTCTTATTGGGTAATCTTCAAGTCAATTAATTTCCTCTCATTTGGTTTAAACCACACATAAACCCCATTTACTTAACAGGAATGAGAATGGTGAAGAATCAAAATGAAATAAGTGGAATTGCATTCGACAAAAAGCCAAAGAGGAACAACTCAAGAACTTTTTAAGGCCTAGTACTCACCACAAGCTAGGAGTTACCATATATCCTCTTCAGCCCACAAAACAACTAACACATACCCACAATGACCATACATCCTATTGGTCCCACAACCTCTTAACGGTTTTACAAAATTACCCCCTGCCCTTATTCACACACCCTACATAACATCACACAACTCACTCATCTTATGCCCATTCCTCCGAACATACACAAAACACACGCATGGCCTAAGGTTCCTATCAAAACTCTTTGGTGCCCAAATTTTCACCTTGCCAGCTTGCCCTCTCGATGAAAAGCAAAGAACAACTATTGATGAGATCTACGACTTCCCTGTAGCTTCCTTAGATTGTCTCGTACCCACTAAACCACACCTATAAGCCTAGTGACAGGTGAACTCCAGTAACAGTAGGAGTGAGGGGAAGTCCAAACTTAGGATACAGTTTAGTTGGTAATGGTTTCAGTTGTAATTGCAACCTTTATCCGCCTTCTGTTGGGAAACATGAAATATAGAGTGTAATCCTAAGTAGGTGGTAGTAGCAGCTTATATGCAACCTTTCCAAAACCATAAACGAACAGTAAATCGTACTACGAGATTAGTTTTCCTTCCCCTTGGCAGTTAAGGATTGTTGTTGATAAGGCTATAAGCATGAAAAACAGAGTCACCAACTTGAAATTGAACATCTATATGGTGTTTATCAGTTGTGTGTTTCTTAAATTGCTGAGCTCGAGTCATTAATGTAGGTTATCTAAGATTGGATCTCTACATTCCATGATCAAAACAAAAGATATAGGTGAGAAAGATTGACCACAACAAACCGAGGTGGCGGAGGCCTGGTGATGCCACAGTCTTATCATATAATAAATAAATAAGTAATTACAAGACTAATTATTATATAATAGTACAGAATAATATTGGTTTGGCTCGGTTTGAATCAATACATATTATGTTGAACCACTAACCAAAATTATTCGGTCTGGGTTGCTTTAGTACTTTAGTTCAGAAGTTTATCGATTTGATTTGATTTCTAACACCCCTATTTTTAACAATGGGAGCTCCCTTTTTATAAGTTTCTGGGAGTCTTCTTGTTTTGGTGGCCTGGGTCCATGTTTTTAGCATAGCCTGGTTTTTGTTGTTCTTCCATTCTTCTTAATAGAAGTAATATTCTTATCCAAAACCAGAAGAATATTAGTGCAATTTTAAAATGTATGATAAACCTAACAATACTTCACAATCTAGGCAACAGAAGTTAGGGAGACATCGATTTTTGGAACGAAAAAATTTCATACCATTTTCTTTTCCAGCTGGAATTAACAAAAATGAGAATAAACTTCATGGGCTTAGTTTCTCAAGCAATCAACAGAAACCAATCATATCACTATCGATAAAATTGATCAGATAGAATTAAAAATCAACGAAACATCGAAAAGTAAATAAACAGACAAAAAAATTTCCCATTTCATTCACCTATACTTTTCTCACGAATCAATCAAACAGTCAACGAATTCCAGAGGAAAAGAAGTCAAAAACAATTGGCAGAAAAGAAGAGTAATCCTTGTTTTCGAACCTCGATGACGTTGGGAACGGCAAGAATTTCGGAGAAGGCGAAGAGAGAGGGGTGAGAAGTGGCCTCAGTAACAACAGACGCAAGTGAGGAGCCTTTAAGAGACGAAGCTTGCTTCACAAAGTGATCGATGAACTCGGTTTGCTTTTGCTCAATATCCATTTCTTGAGCAAACAAAAATTGTGGAAAATAATGGCGAAACGGAAGCCAAGGAGAAGGGAGATTGAAATCAGGGGGCAAGGCTAGAAGATTGGATCATGGAGCAGGAAATTTGGCGAAGAAGGTTCAGAATTTCGATCTCTCGGGGTTTGGTTTAGGGTTCTTCAGAGCTTAGAATACTGAGTCGAGTGCCTAAGCCTAACATAGAACACCCCAGGATAAAAGTTATGTTATTTTGTGACTCGGCCCTCTCCACCCTGCTGGTTAACGGTTAAGACACTTATTTTCGATAAAATTATAAATCCGAATACCCATTTTTATATATAGCTCACAGATCAACTAGTTTTTTTAATAAAAAATTATGTAGGTGGAGAATCAAACTCACACCCTCTCACACCCTCTTAACTGAAGATATATTACAATTACCATTAAGCTACGCTCACTTTGATAGTTTACTGTTCAACTAATTAAGATGTTTATTTAAATATAAAAAATTATAAGTTATAATACTCACCATCGTATATTGATATATTATATTAAGGAAAAAAAAAACCCAGAGCTCAAAACTTCAATCCAAGCATTATTGTGTTAAAAGACTTATCATCATTTCAAATATGTTTCATCTCTTTTTTTTTTCTTTTTCTACATTAGTATGTTTAATCTCTCTTTTAGTATAGCATGTAGCGTAGGAGATCGAATTCGCGACCTCTCGATTGGAGATATATACCAATTATCGTTGAACTATGCTCGCTTTGACTAATATATTTGATCTCTTAAATGTTCACAACTCGTTGAATTAAGAAAAACTTTTTTTTTCTTCAGAGATGAAATCTATATCCAAAATAAATAAAATGATAAAATAAATTTTTTGTCCCTAAAATTTGGATTTGATTTATATTTGATTTCTAAATTTAAAATCTCATTATTTTTGGTCCATCACATTTGAATTTAGTTCCAATTCGATCATTGGAATTTCAAAAGTGTAATGTTTGGTCCAAAATTTGAATTTAGTTTTTAGTTGGTCGAAAAAATTTTATTTAGTTTATAATTGAGTGATCTTACGAAATGATTATGTGATAGCTAATTAGGTAACCTTACAAAATATACCATTTTTTATCTAGTCAACATAACATCATTATTCTATTAGGTCATCAGTCGGACAAATTAAAAACCAAACTCAAATCTTAGAGACCAATTAAATTCAAACTTAAGGAACCATGTCTCTTTTGAAATTTAAGAGCCAAATAAAAACTAAGTTTAAATCTTTAAAGACCAATAACGATGGTTTTTTAAAACTAAGTGACCAAATAAAAACTAAACTCAAATATATATCAAATTTACCCTTCAAACTTCTACAATAGACGACTGTTCAAACGAGGTGTCTATTGAGAGAAATTAATCTAAATGAGTTGCGACTGTTCGACTAACAATGCATCCATTTACGTATAGGTGTGATTGCAAATTATTATAAATCAGTTGTCGCTTGAGATAAGCAATGTGTCCATCCATATATGGGTGTGATTGATCTAGAGGTGTGAAGACAAAACAATGAGTCTATTCCCTTACAAACTATTTATAAAACGAAAGAAACATAAGTCATGATACATCAAAATTTGTATTTTTTTCTTTATCCCAAAATATCTACAAATGTTTTTCTTTTAAACAATTAAAAAAATAATGAAATTAAAAATTTTATTTATTCGTAGAGAAACATTGAATAAACATTTTATTTATTCGTTTTATAAAAACTCTATTTATTATAAATCAGTTGTCGGTTGAGAGAAGTAGTGTGTCCATTCACATATAGATGTGATTGATCTAGAAGTGTGAAGACAAAACAGTGAGTCTATTCCCTTACAAACTATTTATAAAACGAAAGAAACATAAGTCGTGATACATCAAAATTTGTATTATTTTCTTTCTCCAAAAATATCTACAAATATTTTTTCTTTTCAACAATTCAAAAAATAATGAAATTAAAAATAAAATTTATTTATTCATGAAGAAACATTGAACATGTCAAAATGAAGATTTGCGAATACATAAATTAATTTTAGACGACGTAGGGGTAAAGTAAAAAATTATATTTGATGTTCCTATTTATCCCCCTTTCATTGTTATTTTCATCTATTTTGGATTTCTTATTTTATATTTATATTTTTTTATTAATTAATTTGAATTTCTAAATTCACCTGATTAATTTTGATCAATAAATTTTGTATTATGATATACTACGAGGGTTCTGTTTTCTAAATTGATGTGAATTTTTGTATATAATATTATGAGTTTCTCTTTTTTAAATTGACCGTCTTCTTGATCTTAACTACTTTTGAATTTCTATAAAATTAAATTTAATGTTTGTATTTATCTGCTTGATTATTGTTTTCATGAACTTTTGAATTTCTTATTTTATATTTATATTTCTTTTATTCAAAGCAGGTTCTGTTTATTTAAATGGAGATATACTTCAACGAATTCTTCTAAAAAATTTTAACCCAAGAGATGGTTTTCAGTTCCCACCATGGTTTCAACTAAAATAGAAAAAAAAATAAACAATAAAATATTCAGTCAATTGAGAGTAACACAATCCCAGTTAAAAATAGGAAGAGAGACGATTATGAAAATTTAAAAAAAAAATCATATTTAACTCTCTTTACCATTGTTGTTTTAATAATCTTAATTATTTTTTGATTTCTTATTTTATATATATATATATATATATATATTTTGTAGTGTGATATATTATGAGTATTTTATTTATTAAATTGAGGTACGAGCGATTGTTGTTTCTTATTAAATCATGAGAGGATCAGAGTTGTAACGCCCCGAGTCCCTCAGGTTGGTTGGTCTTGAATTATGAGATTTTTTTTAGTTATTTAATTTCTAAATTAACTGTTAAATTAAATGTATACATTTTCATCGGGCTCTAAACTCCAATTAAATTTATATTCGTCGGACTTCGTGCAGTGGACCTTGTTTCAAGGATGGAATAGACTCTTTTCTCCTCTTGGGCTTGGGTAGGGTTGGTTTTAAAACAAAGAAAAAAACAAAAGGGAAAAAAAAAGAACCCTAAGCTCCATCTTATTTTCCTCCTCTCCCTTGCCCAGCCGCCCCCCTTTGTTTTCCGGCGACCCAGCCTCCCTCCGACGACGTCTTCAGATCCGGCGACACCCAGCAGGCCGTGGCCCTCCTCCGGCGTTTCTTTTGCGTGCGACGTCGCGACGGTTCTGCGCACGGGTTCAACGAGCAGTGGCGACGCGACTCCCGGCGCTCCAGCGGCTGCGTTTCGTAACAAGTACAGCGGCGGCGCGGCCCCCTCCTCGCAGCGGTACACGACGGACTGCTATAGCGGCGGACCGACGCGCGCGACTCCCCGACGTTCCGACGGCCTGCAACAGCGGCAGCGCGCCTCGACGATCTACAACGAACCAGCGTGGCCTCCCCCTCGCGGCGGCGCACGGCGAACGGGCGGTATAGCAGCGAAACGACGGCAGAATTTGTACGTTACAGCGGTGTTTAGGACGTTTGGCGGTGACCCACATCCGTTCGAAGCTCGATTTAGGCTACCCACACCTTGGCGAGTTAGATCTAGGTGACCCACATCTATACAAAGTCGGTTTTGGTGGTAATGCGTCATTCGAACCCTTTTAGAGTTAATTTCGAAGGATAAATAGCGTACGTAACGTGCTATATTTTCTATTTTGGTGTGCTTAGGGTGAGGTCGACGCAAAACTTAAGGGCACGGTTGTGGGTAAGTAGACAAGGGGCATGTGCGTGTGTTAATGTATGCTC